>NW_007728709.1:236540-261645 GCF_000696425.1 Galeopterus variegatus | reverse complement strand
CGTTGCCGGACACGAAAAAAGACAAAAAAAAGGAAAAAAAAAAAAACATTTTGTATTTCATATATAACTCTGATAAAGTAAAAACTAAATTGTAAGAGATAAATCTACAAAGAGTAAAAAGGAAGACTTTGGTAGATATTTCCTTTGTGGCAAAATTATGAGACTGACTCTAGAGTATTTTGCCCTTTTGCTTTGATTAAAAGTGCAATTCCACATGACATAGTGTGATATTTCATCTCCAATTTCCAGGGAGGCTCTGTGGAGACTGTCGTTAACCAGTGTGGTCAGGCGCACCAGCAGTGTCCCTGATTAGTCCCTCCTGCTGTTCAGTGTAGACAAAATCTCAATCACAGAACATTCCGGAGAGCTTGAGTGTCCATGCTCCAACTGTGCTATCTAGAGAACGGTCAAGTGTCTGTAAATATTTTGTAGTTCCTCGGGAAAAAGCATTAGCCTTCTGATAACAGCAGAGTGAGACCGTCCCTGAAATCGAGCCCTGGTTCTTGGTGGACTTGTTTTGCTTGCTTCTTTCAGTCATTCTCTCTCTCTCTGATGAATCCCATATCTGTATCTCCTTCTTATCTTTTTATGTGGTTTATGCTAAGAGTAATGTGTCTTCTGACATGTTTTCTTCCTCCTAGAATGTGCAGAACATCACTGCTTATCCTTGATTGATGCATTTAGGACCTTAGTCAGGAATGAAAAACCAGTTCACTGTACAGGAGAAATAAGCCTGAATATGCAGTGGGGGGTGGAGGAGGGATTCCCATCTGTTACTCTTCAGGATTTGCAGAGTCGATCATTCTAATTTTACATTTGCTTCTCCCCGCCCTCCCCCACCCCCATTCCTACTGGTAAAGTGAATAAAGAAACTTGGTCATCATTACATTAATTCCAAGTTCTTTCTGATCATCTTGCCATTTTAACATGCTTTGTCCCATTTTCTCTCCCAGATGGTGGGTTTACATCTTTTGAAAGGAATAACTTGCAACTTTGGAGCCTTAAAATGTGCATTCACCACCCAAAGCTATCTGTAAATACATTGTTTGTTTTGAACAAACCTTCTGTTCTTGTTCTATTTGATTAACAAGAATAATCAAACATCTAAATAAAAATCATTGTCTGTTACCACTGGAGAGTGTCCAAACTAGTCACAGACAGCTTGGAAGGCTGGCAAAAGGCAAGGCACATTGTGCTTGGGGACACCCAGGCCTGCATGGAGGGACCTGCATGCCATCTGCCCCCACCCCTTCTGCTTGGATCCCCATTCAATCATTTTAATCTCGTTAGAGCAAGATTCTTGCAAAGCCAAAAGATGAGATTTAGCTGTAGCTCCCAATTTCACAAACTAAAGAAAGTCTCAAAATGAGAAGGCCAGCTTCTTGAAAACCTTTGAATGACCTTCCAGCTCTCAGGTGCAAAGATACCATTCAATACTACATATTCCCTACAGGGATGAGTACCCTTTCTCTGTGTCTTACTTTTCCATACCATGAGATTTGGGAGGAGTTGACACCTTTCAAGTTATAATTGTGCGTGTTCCCCACGCACAGTGCTCCACGATATTATATGCTAATTGTTTGTTGCTTTAGAGCAAAGCAAGTCCTCTGAGAAGCTATCCCTTTTATATTTGTAGAGGTGCACTTACCAGGGAGCAAAGTCCAGGAGAAAAAAGCCAACCTGAAACCCTTTCTTCCCAAAATAAGAAACATTACTGACACCGTATTTAATAGCAACATTCACCTGTTTCTTTTCCATCTTTATTTCCCCTCTAAGGCCCAGGTTCTGGCTCAGCAGTTTCACAGCCCCACCGCACGCGCTCCGCCCCTCCTCCGTCTCCCCTCCGGCCGTGCTCCGCTCTCTTCCCCTCGCTCTCCCGCCTCCTGCTGCAGATCTCTATCTGCTGCCTGGCAACCGCACCACAGGCAATGTCACACAGGATTGCTTATTGCAGCTTCAGAGAAATAAACAGGAGGGGGGAAGTTCTTGCTGTTACATTAGAACTGTTCTGTACAAAGGGACCAAAGCCAGGTAATCCTGGGAGTGATGTTATAGCAGAATTTTGCACCATGGGCGTAGGTCTTCCCTCATCCAGATAGAGAGAAGGGTGAGGGAAAAATGAAAAGGGAGTTTTTAGATGGCCTTTAGCCAGCAATGCATTACATACATCCATTTTGTTGGCATAGACCTCAAATATAACTATTTCCAAGCTTTAAGGACTTCAGCAAGAAATGTTACAGTTGTCATTTGAAAAGTGCAATGTGTATATGAAGAGTAAGGTTCTATTGCTTATTATAATATTGACTCATAATTATTGCATAGGTGGTTTCATCAAGACTAGAGACATCTCATCTAGTATTTGGGAAGGGAGTAAGGACCTATCTTTTCTTCAGTATTCTTTACTCGCTAGTTATGAGGGTCGTCTTTTAACAGCTTCCCGCAGGTGACAATGATTGAGCACATTTGTGTCCCCCACAGGATACAGTGGGAAGCAGAAAAGACCTGGTGGCCTTCCCAGGGATCACACTATCATAGGGAAGATTGACAATTAAACAAATCACCAAAATAAGCTCTGCTAAAGGATAAAATGAAAAAGTCTTGTTCTATTTTCCACTCAGGATTCTGTGCCTCTTGGCAAACAAGAATAGTTCTATAACAGGATTTCCTTTTGTGTCCCATCTGTTTAGCCAGGCAATGGAAGGAAGCAGGCTTCTTCCTAACTCATTTCCTGAGCATAACATCCAGATAGCATAAACACTATTTGAAGTATATCTCTCCAGAAATCTGAACTCACCTTTAACCTGATTGTAAAATCCTTTCATGTTTGGATCCCTTTCCTTGTTGGTCTGAGACACTGAAAAGAGTGGGACTGGCCTGTTTACTAGGGTTAACTAACTGTAAATTGTAACAGACCCCATCCTTGACCTCCTCTTTCACATGAGTCAGTCTTAAAGGCATGGGCCTCCCCAGTACAAATCACAGTATTTGAGAGAGTGTAGGGAATCCTAAGCACACCCCGATAGAGCAGAAAAGGGGTGGTATCAGGGTTTCTAAAAGTGCTAATTATTGGCAAACAGTAGGTGTTCAAGGTATACGAAAGACAAGCATGTACAGAGTCATCCGGGGTGATGTTGGAATCAGTGACTCTCACCAAGGAAAATTATTATAAAGAACTAGGCAAATGTATCCAGTAACCCAGGAACCTTGGCTGGAGTTCTGGACTGGCTCAATTTTCAGAGAGTAGGAGTGGGATAGAAGAGGAAGAAGCAATCAGATGTCCAGGTAGGCAGATGGGCTAGATGGGAGGCCTCAGCCTGATGCCCACATCACCAACAAGGCCAGAATACTCACCCCAGGACCAGGGATACAGTCTCAGCACCTCTAATGACAGATAGCCCCTTCTCACTCCTAGAATGCAATCATTTGGTAACTAGACAAGACTTCTCCCACAGGCCAGGGCTTCTGGCATCCCCAGTGTGTGGTGCAGGACATACAAGGCCAACGGGAGGGAGGAGAAGGTGGGTGACACTGCTAGCACTGAGGTCAGGAAGCCCATCCTATGTACAGACTTTGATCAGACAGACCTACGTTTAAATCTCAGCTCTGATATTTAACAATTTTATGACCTAGAAAAATTACTCAAGTTCTCAGAACCTCAGTCTCCTCCTCTGTAACCTTTTGATGAATATCATGAATAACTTTGATTAAAATTACTATTACACTTCAAAGGACCAAAAACAGATATGCAGGAAATCTCTAGCCCTAATGAGAAAGCAAAGATAAGAAGGAATTGAATCATTCCATCTAAATTTATGGAAATGGAAAATGGTGATAAGTGGTATTAACAACATTAAAATGGCATACTTTCAAGAATTGAAATTGCAGAATATATGTCAAACCCCCAAAATTCCCTTCCTCAATCTCTTCCCAAACTCAAAGTTTACCTCTCACCTCACAACTTTACACATGCTGTAAATATCCATGACCTTGTCTTATAGACTAAAATCCTCAGTCTAGTTCTCACATCAAGTTCCCTGGGAATTGAAGAGTGTGGGAGGGCTCACTGACCATGACAGAGATCTCTACTGTATACAGTTACAGCACGTGTTTCATCCACAATCCAGGAGGTGCGTAACTCTGTATGTTCCCTCTTTTACCAACTGGCCAAGTTTAACCTGTCCTTATACAGGCAGTTTCTGAAGAATTCCAATTCCATTTAGGAAAATCTGTGTTCCCAACCTAAGCTCCTCTTCTTCCCGTCTTATGTCTTCTTGGGCTTCTGACCTATTTTGTCTCTGCTTCCTTGCCTATGTGTTCCACTTGGTCTCAACAATAGAATGTGTCAAGAATTTTTCATTGTCAATTTAAACTCAACTCCTACCTGAATGACAGATATCTCGCATGTCTGAATTATGGTCTCTGGAACTTAGTATTGGGCATCTAAGGGACAAAATCTGATTATCCATTAGAGGTAAATCAGACAAGCATGTATCTATTTTTCTCAAAGTTATTAAACGAATTACAAGACCCATAGTCCAGTACTTCTCAAAGCAGTTCAAGGAGCAGCTGCCACAAAGTCACCTGGGGGCTTATTAACAAATCAGGATGTAGAACTGAGTCCTGGATTTGCCGGCCAGCTCCTCTGGGTGATTGTCATAAACATTAAAGTTTGAGGCTCATTGCCAGAATGTCTTGAAAATTTGAACCAAAAAAAAAAAGAATTTGGGAGAATAAGTAACAATATAAATCAAGTTTTTCAACAACGGTTTTATTTTTATAATCCCATCTATCCAGACTTTTAGGAAGGGCTTCTCTGTAAGAGTATAGATCTATCCTGTTTTGAGTCAGTAGACCACTGAGATAATAGCAATTCATGAAGGGCAACAAAACAAGTCACATAATGGATTAAATTATCCTATTTACCCAGGACTCCCCACTAGCCATTTATTTATTCAACAAATATTATTAAGTGACTATTACATGTAAGGCACTGTTGTAGGTGCTGGTGACCCGGAACCTTTGTCTGAACAAGACAGACAAAGTCACTGTCCTCACTGGTCATCCATTCTCGTAGAAGAGGCAGGAAATGGACAACTTAAAAATAAATATTTCCGGGCCGGCCCGGTGGCGCACTGCTACAGTGCGCTGCTTGGGAGCGTGGCGGCGCTCCCGCCGAGGATTCGGATCCCACATACAGACCAGTTCCCGCTCACTGGCTGAGCGAGGTGCGGGTGCGACACTGAGGGTTGCGATCCGTTGCCGGACATGAAAAAAATAAATAAATAAATAAATAAATATTTCCGAATAATCACTACTTGCCATGAAAAAAAGTAAGGCAGCTCATGGAGTTTGAGATCAACTGGAGGTGAGAAAGGAAGGCGTTTTAAAGAGGGATGGGGTAGGGAGTGCTCTTTGAGATAGTATTTCAGTAGAGACCTGGGTGATGTGAAGCAAGCGCCATGTGGACAAAAGAGGAAAGAATATTACAGGCAAAGAAAGTGGTGAGTGACAGTCCAGGAGGCAGGATTGCTGTAGTGTGTTTGTGGACAAGTAGGTAAGAGGGGGTAGCTGCAGCAGAGTGGGTGAGGGGATGTCATAGGAGATGAGAGGGGACAGGAACATGCAGAGCTTTGTAGGTTATGGCAAGGAGGCTGTATTTACTTGACTCATAATGGAATTATATTGTAGAGTTTTGAGCAGGAAAGCTATATCATTTATGTACATTTATTTTTAAAATCATTCTGTTGTATAAAGTACACAGTGTAGAAGAGAAAAATTGCAAGCTGGAAACCCGCCTGGAGTTATCTCAGTAGTCTATGGGAAGCAATGACAGTACCTTAAGTGAGTCACATCAGTGGAGAGGGACAAAGACAACTTCAGGATATATTTTGGAAGTAGAGCTGGCAGGACTTGTATATGAAAAATGAAGGAAATAGAGAAAGTAAGGATGCCCCATATGATTTTGGCCTGGCCAACTGATTGAAAGGTTGTGCATTTTTTTAAAATGGGAAGTCTAGAGGAAGAGTACTTTTGAAGAAAATCTTGAGTTCTCTTGTCATGGTAACTTTGTAAAACCTTACAGATATCAGAGTCAAAATGTCGAATATGAAGTTGAGTATAATAATGTGGAGTTTAGAGCTCCAAGCTCGACATAAAGACTTGAGAATCGTCAGCATTTAGACACATAATGCCACAGGACTGAAGGAGCTCTCCCAGGCAGTGAATAGCTATAGAGGAGAGAAGATTGAGAATTGAACCCTAAACTACCCTGACATTTAGAGGACAGAGGAGTAGGAGCCAGTTTAGGAGGCTGAAAAGGGACAGCCAGTGAAGCAGGAGGAAAATGAGTGAGGCATCCTGGAAAGCCAAGTCAGTGCTCTGGGCATGGGGCTTATGTTGTGGTGTTTAGTGGCAGAGATGGCTGTTGAGTAGCATGGAAGAAGGCTCGGAACCAAGAGTAATAGTAAGTATTTGGATGTTAATAACTCTAATTTATTTTGTATTTTAATAAATGCAAGCCATGTGAAAAGTACAAGGGAACTCTCCCAGAGGACCTCAAAAATAGGGAAAGCAAGTATTGAAAACACCCTAAAAAGCAGTGACATAAAATGCCATCTTCCCTTATGGACAGAGACATGTCCAAAAGCTGATGAATTTTGTAAACCTTCCTTTAGCAGTAAGTCAGCATGATCAAATAGCTTATTGAAAAGGGCAAAACAAAATATGCTGATTAGACCTGCTATATTTTCTTGGCATTTGGGAGAGGAAAGGTTAAGGTTTAATAAGTGGTAACTGAGAGCTAATATTCTCAGATTTCTAGTAGGTTACTCAGAAATTTAAGCCACATAAATAAGAGGAGGTAGGAGAGCAAAAGGCATATTTCAAGTTACAGTGGATTGTGTTTTTCTATGTGCTCACTAGCTCACAGACTTTACAGAAATAATGACACTCTGGCTAGACAGGAAAGGAAAATGCTGACCCTGTTCAGTATTTACTGAGTGCCCTGAATGACAGGCATTTGGGGAACTTACAAACTGGGTGACTTGAAAGTTGTGGAACTGATCCCACATTTTATTACTTTGTGGTCAAACCTGGCAGGATTTTTCTCAATGAGGTTAGTTAACAAGGCACCTAGAAATACAGGTCTCATACATAGTGTTTTTATATCCACAAGAACAAGTCTTTCTCTCCACACACGGTATTGATCACTTTCATGATTAATTTTGACTTTTTGTTGACATTTAATTTAGTTCATTCATGTTTAAACAAAAACAATGTGTTAGCAGATTTGAAGCTAATCCCACAAAGGAGACCAACTACTGGCCAAACATTTTTCTGGGGGCTATTTTTAAAATTCATCTACTCAGAATTTTAGGAAGGATTTTCTCTATGAGACTAGTATTTTAAGTCAATCAACTACTAATTTACAAAGCCAATCATAAAAAAATTCACTTTATGGAAAAGGAAATCCCCAACATAAGGGGAAATGTATACTGGCATGTTGAAAGAACAGAACATACTAAACTCTGCAGCTAAAGTTGGTGTCTTTCTTTTTCTGATTTATCCTCTCTACGATTCAGGATACTTTACAGTGATATGGCTGCACTGGATTAATGTGCACTCTGAAGGTACAGGAAATGTGATTATCTTCACTGATAAAAGGGCACAAAAGTATAGGCAATCCAAAATGGTGGCAAACTCCTTGAAGCATGCCCAGTTAGCTTTGGGATGTGTTTTGTACTTAAGTTTAATAGGGTGAGTATGATTTTCTGGGAAGCAACTTCAAAGAGAATAATGTCACAGTGAAAACTTGGCTCCCTTTGAGCTGGGAAAGACTCCAGTTTTCCTATCCTAATCCTGTCCATTCAGGAAACAGACATGACCTTGCTCAAAATTCTCTCGGAACAAAAAAATGTACACTCATTCTTTGGATTTCAAAAGGCTTCCTCACAGAGATCTGAGTTCCCTTAAGGCCAGAGCAATAAATAAGCAGAATGTTAGATAGTGCTTCAGCTGGGAAGGGTGAGTGGACAGGCAGATACCAACCTGTCAGCTAGGGGGCGCTGAGGAAAAATTGCAAGAGTGAATGAACTCCTTTCATGCAGTCAGCAGTGTCTTGCAATGCATGATAGTGTTTGTAAGTCCTCAAGCTCAAGTTTATGTATAGGTTATTTCTCTTAGTAACTCTGAAATCTTCAGCAAAATACTTAATTTGTCCAGTTTCTTAATCAATAAAATGTTACCCCATGGACTTGTTGTAAAGATTACATGAGCTCATACTTAGTGTTTAGCTCAGTACAGGGTACATAGTAAATGATCAAAATCATGTTAACTATTAGTAGAGTCTATGGACTGAAATTAAAAATGTCTTTCACGTGGAAATGTCATATTGTTTTTCAAACATGTTCAGTTACAATTGTGCTTGGTAAAATGGAATGTCACTTTAAAACATTACTAAATTCATGTATTCAGCAAGGAAATGTTAAACAACTGCCATGTACTAGTTTTTCTTATTCACTCATACATTTATTTTTGTCATTATGTATTTTCTCAATCAAGTGGTCCTGAATGAAAAAACTACTGTCATATGAAAGCCCATGAAATTTGACACTACAAGTTGTCTTGAATAACAATTATATGTAATGCAAGAAACATGATTGAATTCTAGGTGGGGGTGAAGGAAGGCGAAACTATAACATTCAATTTTGAGACAAATGGGACAGGTGAATATGACTCAGATAAAATAAGAGAAGCTATTATGTAATTATTATTACTTTTTCAAGTTGTTATAAAGTTGCTATAGTTAAGCCAGAGAACATCCTTATTCTTAAGAAGTTCATGCTGAAATATTTCAGAGTAGTGTCAGGATGTCTGCAAATAACGTTCAAATGGTTCATAAAAAATAAAGAGAATGTGAAAAATATTCATAAGTTTTGAATGTAGGTGAGGGGTATAAAACTGATTGTTGTACTGTTTATCTATTTCTACATGAAGATTTTCTTAGTAAAACTGAATGACTGGAGAGACAAAACATGGCCCACATACATTTAAAAAAAATCCTATACGAACAAAGAACAATCTGTTCCAAGTAACGCAGTTGAGAGGAAAAAACTAAGGCCAGATGGGTTGTTATCTACCCAAATAGCCAGATAATACCTGAGCCTGATTACTCTCCATCAGATAACACAGCAGTACGCATCTGTCTAAACTGCCCCTTTTACCCTGGTCAATGATTCAGAAACAGTACCTTCAATCACAGGGGAGACAAATGAAAGAGTGAAAATGGATCGATGTGAATCCATTCATACTAATGGAGAAAGGAGTAAGTATCCCTCTGTGATGGGAAGACAATAGTATCATCCTCTGCTAAAATAAAGGCCAGAAGAGTTTTCTTCATCATAGGGGAAGATAGCTAGCAGGTATTCAGCACAGAAAGTAGGTGAATCTCCACACCTCCCAACACTGCCAACGTTAATGAACATCTTCACTTCATGGTTTCATCTGGCACAATATCCTACTACAATTGTAACTAATGTTACAGGTCAAAAAATAAGTTTGTGTGGTTGAAATCTAAATGGCTATTATTACAATTGTATTGTTCTACAAGAAATTCTGGGAATTTCAAAGCAGTGATGGGGGTTGTTTATGACCTTTTATAAGTATAATGATAGAAAAGCATCAATTGTCTATAACTCAACTAAAAATAACCTTCAGTAAAGCATATGGGAATAATGGGCACAATTACTCTTTAGGGTAGGAAAGGTAAATAAATACCTGTTATTTAGTAAAAGCAAGCATAATGCTGTGCGATTAGCATTCACTTTATGTAGTCTCCTGCAACTTTAAATGTAGACACCAATATTTTTCAGCTACCCAGACAGTTTCACTACATCGTAAATCCTTTTTCATTCTACCCAACTAAGCAGCAACAGTTGTACCCTGGCCTGTTTCCCCATCATCCTCTCACTTCCAGGGTCTGCAGAGTAATTTGGAAAGAGAAATTTGGATGTAGGCTACTGGACACAATTATTACCCTGAAGAAATTCAAGTTTCAAAATCATCTAAGATGCGTATATAATATCTATATTGTACGCAATAATGCAGCAGAGAAAAGCGATATGTTGTGTCTGACCATGTGTAAGGAAAGAGATGCACAACGAACGCCATGCTAAGTCATGGGCTTTGGCTCTTTGCTCACAGAAAGGTCAATGCAATTCTCACTAACAATATGATGACTTGAAATTACGATTAACCAAAACACACACCCCTCCCTGAAGATTGCATTTAATTGAGGCTATAGGGTTTCATTTTTAGAACTCAGCATTTCAAAATGCACGCGTATTTTTGCCTCTGTGTGGCAATGAGAAAGGAATACCTCATGTGTTTTCTGTAGTAGATTATGTCAATCTGCCATAATATTCATGCAAATGGCCTCATATTGTGGGCAGACGTCCCCTGAGTTTATGTTGTGTTGAATGTGCATTTAAAAGCAAGCACATATCCAGAATTTTGCAATGCTTCTTTGATTCCGATCTTTATTGATTAATCAGTGGCATTTTAATGAGGTAGATTTTTTCCTGGAGAACCTTAATTTTATATAAGTTTGCATCCCAAAAAATTCAGATAAAAATATAAAAGTACCCTCTCGCTTTTGTCTCAGATTGTCTACTATTTCAAGATATTTTACATGAAGGAAATAAAAAAGCAGGCTTTCAGACATGATTCATGAAAAATGTGTCTATGGAGTGATGTGATTAAAACTAAATATATCATATACCATTTCCCATTCTATTGAACAAAACAAGAAAGCCTTCCATGTTGAATCACCCACTACAGAATACCTATTTTACAAAAACATGGGGGCAGTGGCATGCTTTGTGCAAAGAGCTCTGAGCTGAACGCAGGTATTTTGGCTAACAGCACAATCCTGCATAATACAGCATTCTGCAATGTGTCAGCAGTTCAGAGCAATACTCTCTTCTTTGGATCACTTATCCATTATTGCTTCAGACAATGAGTATCTGATAAAAAATAAAAGTGATGGATGCCGAGTGAACTGGTGAGTGTGTTCTGAGTAAGAACAAATGGGAAAGACACCGTGGTTCATTGCCTGACGAAATTACTTTTGGGTATTTAAATACATCTTACATTATGTTATGCATGGGCTGTTGAATGTGAACTCTAGAAATCAGCTCTGAAAATTAACTGTTTCTATCCCACATAATACATTATCTAAATCTCCTAAATTGGATATCAGAAATAATTACTAAGTAAAATTCCTTATATTTGCACTTGAGGCATCAGTATTTTAGAGTCATCGTTTTAAAATCTATCTGGCACCCATTGCTATCATTTTCCTTCTCTCTCTCTCTCTCCCCCTCTCTCCTTTTCTCTCTTAATAAAACAGGGAAAGAGAATAAGGATGGAAAGGGCAGATCCATCTCTCAAAATACTGTGCAACAAACATTTCTGTTTGAATTTGAAATGGCAAATTTAGCATAGGAAAATGATTCATCATTTCTTGGAAAAACAATTTTTTTTGTAGACCTATGCTCTTCTTGGTATTTGGTTACATAAAAATGACCTGTCTCCTGCAATTAAAATCATGCAGCTAACTGACTTGGCCCAGTATTTCTGCCCATGGCACCACTTTGTCAAGTTTGGGAAGTCCTCTGTAATTTCTCCCAAAGCGAAGTTCATAATTTCACTTCTCTACCCCAAAATGCTCAGTGTTCTTCTCCCACATAAGCAATTTCTACAGAATGAAGATACAGTTCCTTAGTTTTATACTCAAGGCCTAGCATTATGATTCTCTCTGTGAAGACCTATCCTCTGAGAAAAAAGTAACTTGCATCTAGTCCAACTTGATTTAGAAATTAGTTCTTAATCAGACCATCATTCTAGCAGAGTTGTGGACTCATTACAAATGGTAAAACAAAAAAAAAGAATAGAATTTTAGTGAATAATTGATGGCCTAGAAGCTAAATTTTAGGATATTTTTCAGTATATTACTGACCAAAATATCAGGGCCTTTCCAGGAACCCCCCACCTCTTAGAAGAACATAGCAGCAGAGTAAGTTTCCTCTAAAATTAGGACTGAGTCTCTCACAAAAGTATGAATCACCTTTGAAACTTATTTTGGGGTGGGGCATCATCTGTAAAATCTATGGACAAAAACATATTTCAATAAGCCTGTTGTATTTTAGGTCCTTGAAACTTATTCTGAAAGAACAAATAGATACTTAAGGCTATTTTATTTTTTCAAAAATAAAAGGACAAAGTTGCATCTCCCATTTATTCAATAAATGTTATAAAAGGAGAAATTTATTAAAATTTTCAACAAAAAGATTAATAACGATGATCATAATGAATGACTTCTAGAATGACTAATTAGAACACTAAAAAGTAACTTATATTTGGGAATTAACCTGACAAGGGAATCAATATGTGATGAATGTATTTCTCCTTGCCAATTCAAAATAAAATTCCTCAAACGGATTGAAATTCTCAAGTGTCAGATTTAAGTACATTCATCTCAAGAGATAAATTATAATTAAAATATTATTAAATGTCCAACTTGTCTAGTTTGCTATTTAGAATGAAATATTCTGCCTTTAATAAGGAAAGGCTAGAGAAGTTTTGATAAATTTGTGTTTCAAGGATTTAAATGTGTTGCAGTTAAATTTTATGGAATTTATCCATCAAGACCCAAGATTCATACTTCTGAATTATGGAAAATAAAAATTTGGCTGCTGGGTAGAGAAGCAGACATCATTTCTGAGCCTGAGTTTATTTAAGCAGGGGGACCCTGGAGGAAAGAGACAGAAACCAATGAATTGGAGCCCTGTAGTGGCTCCACTGTCTTGTGGGTGATCTTATGGAGAAGAGACTTGGGGGGCATGAGTAAGGGAGATAGTCCAAGTGGTATGTGTGCATTCGTCCTTCCCTGACAACTTAATTCTTTGGTAAAGTTTTTATGTTTGGCATGATTACATTAATAGAAGATGGTGAAAATGGCATGGAGCTATACATAGTCACTACTAGAAGATCCAGCATAACATTATTTATTCCTTATCTCTTCTACTTGACCAAGGGCTATTTGTGTTCAGGAACTATGTATTTTGTCTCTATATCCATAGTCCTTTACATCATGCCTAGACAATATAAGATGTCAATAAATATTACTTGAACTGAACTTAAGATATAAATAAGTACACAAGAGTGACTTCCTATAGCCTGTTTTCATTTTCCGTTTTTGCTGAATGGGAGGTTCCTACTAACAGACATCAAGGAACCCACTTATGTTGCAAATTTGAATGGTGTCAGCTAAAATATGCAGTGAATATATCTTTCCCAGCTCCAATTTCCTGCCAGCTTTTTTAATCACACAGATTGTCTTTCTCATTCAGCAGAAGTAGCGGGGAGGGGTGATGGAACAGACTTCGCCCTGTCTGAACTGTTCACCTTGTTGAATATTTAAGAACTACCGAAGGACTCAAGAGAGATGCCACAAGAAACAGTGTTGATTCTGCCTAGTTGCTATAAAAGAAAAAAATTTTTTTTCTTAGCTCTCTCACCAAATGTTAGGTCTAACATCTGGCACCAGCTAACCTGCAAAAAGATAATAGAATGTGTTTGGGGACTTGCAGGCTCAGAGATGAGGATAATTTGTAGACCCAATTTCTGATAGTACAGGGGGAAATGCTTTCATCTCAATCACTGATGTGATCAAATAAATATGAGTGAGTACTCGCCAATTGCTAAAGCAATTTATCTCTCCAAATGTATTCGAAATGTTAATTTTATCAGGGTGCAAGCTGCTAAAATGCAGCTAGTAGATCATTAAATTTCAATAGGGAGTAGACTTCATATTTAACATAAACAGTCAAGTCATTTTGGCTGCCTGCATCTTGTGCCACATTTAGAAAGCCTTCTGTGTAACCATAGGAACGGTTTTGCTTAAACACTGTTGCTTGTGTAAATCCAATTCATTCTGGATGAGCTGAAAAAAGGGGGGAGGGGTGTGTGATTTGTTTCTGTCCATTGCCTCCCAAGTTGCCTCTTAGAAAACGTGAAGAAAAAAATGAAAAATAAGTTTTTTTCTTTTCTTTTTGGGGTGGGATACAGATAAGATAGGGAGGCAGAATACTTTTCTCCTAACAACGTTGGCATGATGGAGGATAAAAAATAATGTGGTAGTCTTCTATAGCTCACAATATTTGCTGCTTAGTTAGGTATTTTTACCAATTGAAAAATATTTTCTATGCTTATTATTTTCTTAGTTTAGAGTAATCTTCCTAAAACATGTGATTTAATGACACACTATTCCCACATATAATTTTACTTATAGCATAAAATCCCAATAGAAATGTATTCATGCTAAGAAATTCTTCTTTTGTCACTCCAGGAGATTATAGGAGCCGTCAGGCACATGTATCATATAAAGAATTAGATGAATCATATTTTTCTTTCAGTATCTAGTTTAAATCTGCTAATTGCTGGGAGATTAAGAGAAGAGGATATTTTGCCACGTAGAATGCTGAGGAGAGAGCAGGTTTAAATGGGCTGCCCAGTGGAGTGTTTAGGGCAGCCAGAGGGAGGTGGAAAGATCCTGGTTTCCCAGAGAACTAAGAGAGAGCTGTCCTCTGTGCCTTTCTCCTGTCTGGAAATTTCTTCCAGCATCATTAACCCATTGACATTCTTCTCATCTTCAAGGTTCAGTTCAAATTTCACTGGCTCCAAGATACTTTCACTAGCCCCTACCTCCCAGTAATAATTACTAATTCCTTTAATAACCTACTGTGAATCACAGATATGTCTGTGTAAATCATATACCCTCCTTCATATTATAAGTGGCTGTTTACCTATCCATCTCTCATACTAGAATGTAAACTACTTGTGGATAGGGAATTGCCCAGAGTCTAGGGCATTGCACATAGGAAACCCGTGTAAATCATATACCCTCCTTCATATTATAAGTGGCTGTTTACCTATCCATCTCTCATACTGGAATGTAAACTACTTGTGGATAGGGAATTGCCCAGAGTCTAGGGCATTGCACATAGGAAACCGTAAATAAATGTTTTTGACTAGTTAATGGGTGTAAAACTGAAAGCAGCAGGGATGCTGAGGGCAGGCGTAGCCCGTTTCATAGTTTTGTCCAGCTTTGGGGTGACCAGTAGTGCTATGCAGGAGGACAAGAAAGGAAAGGAAAAGGCAGGTTATTGAGTATATAAAATAGGCCAGGCATTGTAATATCAATCCTAACAGGACACCTGTGGTAGCCTAAATGATGGTCCCCAAAACACACTCATAGCCTAACCCGTGGAACCTGTAAATATTACCTTATGTGGAAAAAAGGGTCTGCAAATGTGACAAAATTAAGAATCTCGAGATAAGACAATTCTGGATTATCTGGGTGTACACTAAATGTCATCACAAGTTTCTTTATAAGAGGGAGACAGAGAGCATTTACAGACAGAAGAGAAGGCAATGTAAAGATGGAGGCAGAGATTAGAGAGACGTGTCCCAAGCTGGGGAATGCCAGCAGCCACAAGAAGCTGAAGAGTCAAGAAATGATTCTACACTAGGGTCTCCAGCGGAGACAGAGAGCATTTACAGACAGAAGAGAAGGCAATGTAAAGATGGAGGCAGAGATTAGATAGACGTGTCCCAAGCTGGGGAATGCCAGCAGCCACAAGAAGCTGAAGAGTCAAGAAATGATTCTACACTAGGGTCTCCAGAGGGTATGTGGTCCTGCTGACATCTTGATTACAGACACTGATTTTGGACTTCTAGCCTCCAGAATTGTGAGAGAATAAATTTCTGTTTTTTTAAGGCACCAAGTCTGTGGTAATTTGTTACGACATAGGAAATTAATATAGCACCTATTGTACCCCTATTTATTAAGGAAGAGAAAATTGAAGTTAAGAAAGTGTCAGCAACTTCGCCAAATTCACATAGATAATTACTGGCAAAGCTGGGAGTCAAACCCATGTCTGAACAACTTCAGGGCTGTTTCGATAGTTTTCCTCATCCAGCACGTGTGGGGCAAATCTCCAAGCCAAATTCTGTTTTACTGAATCAATGTTAGCACTGTTTTGTGGGCCAAGATACTATAACTGGATTGTCCCCTGAAGCAAAAAGAAACAGATTTTAATTAGTTTACTGACTAATTTAGGTAGACCTACAGATCTCTCTCATAATTATGTTCCAAAGTAGAAAACTGCATAAGTAACGTTTTTAAAAATTTTTTATTGTAAATATCCAATCAGTGGCCTTGCCAATTCTGCTTCTCAGAATTTATAATGTCAAGTGAGACCATAGTCCTTTATAAATGTCAAGGGAGAAATGGCAGATTTTCTTTTGGCTTCTTTGAAAGGTGACTTATTCATCTATCGCACATTCATCAACAAATATCTACTAAAACCACACTATGTGTCAGGACCTGTTTTATATGTTTGAAATGCATTAGTTTACTAAAAAGCTAAAAATTTCTGCACTTCTTGGATTTACATTTTAGGAGGGAATAGAAAAGACAAAACAAAACAATCAAACAAAAAGCAAGACAAACATGTGAGATGTCTAGTATCAGATTTTGAAGAGTGCTAAGGAGAAAAATAAAGCGAAGGGAGATGTAAAATGGTGGGAACCAGGATGGAAGACAACTGTGTCAAGTGGCCAGGGAATGTCCCCCTGAGAGAGGGGTAGCTGACCCAGGACTAGAAGGAGGAGAGTACAAGTCATGTTGCTGATCGGAAAAAGGGGTATTCCAGGGAGAAGGATGAGAAAATTTGAAGATGATAAGAGGGGAAAAGGAGAGAAGGACACAAAATCCAAGAGGTAATTGGGGGTCAGACTGTGAAGGACCTTTATAAGGCCATTGAAAGGAAGTTGGATTTTATTCTAAGATGGGAAGCCGTTGAAGGGTTTTAAGCTGACATGATCTGGTTTACCTTTCAAAAGGATCACTCAGGGGATCTTGTAAAGAATACACTTTACCAAGGCAAGCATCAATGCAAGTAGGCTATTCAGCAGGTCATAATTGGATGCGGTTACAGAAAAAAGACAAGTTATCTGATTTCCTCTTTATCTTGAGGTTGTCTCATCACTGAGTTTCTCGGAGACACTGATTATTCCATGTACCACACTCTACTCTACTTTGGCCCTTTTTGATTTTCACAATGAAACTCAAAACACAAATGACCTACACAGTTAAATGTCTTACTGCAATACTGTGTATCTCTATCTGAAGAGAAGGAAAACAGACAGAACATTAATTTTTTGAAAGCTGGCCTTTTCCTAACACCCTAAACTTCAGATAGCCTAAGCCAACAAGATCAAGCTTGACTTTGCTCTCTTTAATGTTCTGGGAGTCATTTAAAAAGTCTATAAAATACAATATTCACTCCATCCTTCTGCTTCATCTAGGACCTTACGCCAAATGGATTTGTAGCTTAGAATTTCCCTTACATATAAATATAGATAAACCTAGAGTTTAATTAATGTTATTTTAATATATGGAATGAATTCTCCAGATATGGGATGTGAAACAGGGAAGAAAGAATAGAGGAAATAAAAAGGTGTTGAGGAGAGGGGGGTGGGAAGGGAGGGACAGGAAGTAGGACTCAAAATTCCAAAGTGCTATATTTTATATCATTTTTCTATGGCTTAAGAGGAACCTAATTGTGTGGTTTATAGGCCATAAACCCCATCACTTTACCTGGTGGCAACTTCATCAGGTATAAACATAGTACCCAGCAATTTCTAACCACTCTCCCGGATGTCTCACAGGCACGAACTATCCAGCTTTAGTGACAGAAACACCTCAGAAGGTTTGGAAATCTAGCTGGGAGATGTATCTGAAAATCAGGATGACAACTTGAAAATATTTTGGGACTTTAATGTCATACCAAGTGGTTTTTATATTGGGACTTTGTAACATTCCAACTAGGTTTATCCCATTTTCTTGTTCTCAATAAGGCAAAACACCACAAGCATCATTCTTAGGACAGTTCTTCTCACTTAAGAGAACATGACAAGTTACTTCATAGATAGATAAACAGAATAATGAGGGGTTTTTCAAACTCAATTTAACAGCTCTTCTCTAACCCAAGTCAGTTTGATTTCACATTTGAGAAGGAACTTCTGGCTCTTTCATTTTTCAACTGTGTCACATTTTGCAACTTCAGAAATGCTTTTGTAAATAAAGATTCCAAAATGCCCTTACAGAGAAACAAGGTTTTTGTGTTTTGATTTTTACTGAGAGTAGAAATTTTTGACCAATCCATTGTTGTTTACATTTTTAAATCCCATTTTCCTTCCTGCACATGAAACAAAATAGTTACCATGGTGGGAATTTTGAGTTGCCATTTTTCTCCCATTTCTCTCTGACAGCATTGCTAGCATTGTTTTCTTCCACATTGCCTTCATTTTTCATGCATACTTGCTGTGTTTATTCTAAGAAGCAAGGAAGCAAACTTGAAAAGATAAATGTTAACCAAAAAAAAGGAGTTAATTTTAGTAAACAGTTCCAAGCTCTGTTAGCAATTAAAAACAACAGCACAAGGATTCCCAGGTGGATTCATGTATTTGTTTTAGACCCTGTGGAAAGAGTTGCTTTGCAGGTAACAGAAAGGTGGTCAACATGTCAACACTGAGGGCTTCAGCATATGAAATACAAAATAATTGGAAAATAATTTGATGCTTTTTGACTCTTAAGTTTTATGTTCATGGACATGAAGGTTTGGACATAAATAAAACATTAAATATATGAAACCTAACAAAAGGGATGTGGGGAGAGAGTTTCTCATTTCTACCCTAGTTGAAATACCTTGAATTAATAGTGAGAAAAATGTCAAAATGTTTCGTCTTCTGCTAAAACTTTGGCATGCTGTAAATAATGCAGTTCCACTAAAGATGAACAGCAGAAGCCCTAGGGGAACTTTGTCAGCGTTCAGATTCTGACTTCCAGAATCATGAGCTTTGTAACCTTGAGCAAATTATTTAACCTGGCAAAATATCAGTTTCTTTATCTGTAAAAGGGAAACAATAATAATACCTAGCTCAGGGAGTTATTATGAAAATTACATGAGTACTGACTTATTGATGCAATTAAATGGGTAAAGATATATAAAGAGCAGACAGTAGAGCCTAGGCACAGAATTGGCACTCTCTAAACATATCTATTGCTTTTGCTATATATAAGGAAAAATAGCTAAATTTATTTCTTCCTTGATGTTATGTGCTTCTAAAATTATAAAAGTAATTCAATGGGGGAAGTCTTTTCAACAAACAATACTGGAATAATTAGACATCCACAGACAAAAAAAAAAAAAATGAACCTCAACTGAAGCTTCCCAACTTATACAAAAGTTAATACAAAATGAATTATAAACTTAAATATAAAATGTTAAACTGTAAAACTTTAAGAAAAAAATTTTTAATTTTCAGGATCTACGGCTAGACAAAGAGCTCACAGACTTGAAGAATAAAAGAAAAAAATGATAATTAGAATCTCAGTAAAATTTAAAATCGTTTGAACTCCAAAGTTAATTTTCAGGATCTACGGCTAGACAAAGAGCTCACAGACTTGAAGAATAAAAGAAAAAAAATGATAATTAGAATCTCAGTAAAATTTAAAATCGTTTGAACTCCAAAACACCCTGTTAAGAGGATGAAAAGACAAGCTACCCATTGGGAGAAAATATTTTCAAACTACATACCTGACAGAGGACTAGTAACTAGAATCTATGAGGGTACTTCAAAAAGTTCACTGAAAGATTCATATTCACTTTCAATTCTATTTTTCCACTATTTGAAGTACAAACTACATACCTGACAGAGGACTAGTAACTAGAATCTATGAGGGTACTTCAAAAAGTTCATTGAAAGATTCATATTCACTTTCAATTCTATTTTTCCACTATTTGAAGTAGCCTCATATGAAGAACTCTCAAAACTTCACAGTAAATAAAACAAATAATCCAATTAGAAAGTGAGCAAAAGATGTAAACAAACATTTAGCCAGAGAATAGACACACGATATTCACATAAACCGAGAGTATGTTCGACCTCATTAGCCATTAAGGAAATGCAAAATAAAATCCCAATAAAATATCACTGCACACCTATCAGAAAGACTAAAACAAAAATAGTGACAGCAGCAAATTCTCCTGTATACAAATGTAGAGAAACAGGATCACTCATACCTGGCAGGTGGAAATGTAAAATGCTACAGCCACCCTGGAAAATAGTTCTGCAGTTTCCTCTAAAACTAAATGTGCAACTACCATAAAGCTCAACAATCGCACTCCTGGGCATTTATCCCAGAGAAATGAAAACTTATTTTCACATAAAAACCTGTATATGAATGTCCATAATAGTTTTTTTTATGCTGGCAAAAAACTGTAACTACTCAGATGTCCTTCAGTGGGGGAATGGTTAAACAAACTTTAGTTACATCCATGCTGCAGAAATCCGCTCAGCAATAAAAAGGAATAAACAACTCACACACACATGAGCTTCAATGAATCTCCAGGGAATTACGCTGAGTGAAAAAAATTATATATCAAAAGGGTATAAACTGTATGATCCAATTTATACAACACTTTTGAAATCTCGAAATTTTAGAATTAGAGAACATTGGTTGTTGTGGGGGGGGGGGCAGGAACAGGGAGGGAGGAGGAGGTGATTACCTAAACGTGCAACAGAAGGAATCCTCTTGTGGTGATAAATTGTTTAATATCTTGACTGTATCAGCATCGAGATCCTGGTTTTGATATTGTGCCACGGTATTGTAATATGTTACCATTCGAGAACACTGGGTAAAGGGTGGTATCTCTCTGCATTATTTCTTTAAATTGCACGTAAATACAATGATCTCAAACAAAAATTTTCTTTTTTAATTTTTTAATTTGAAAAAGAGTTATTGGGGCTACATGATTCTTTTTAAAAAAATCTTCAACTCTACTATGTAATCAGAACTGCAACTAGACCCATTCCAACAGAAAATAGAGCCTATTTTTCAAGACTGTGAGAATTTTTCCCCAATTATTTGGCATTTTCTTCTTATCAAGGAAGTCTTCCATATCCTCATGCTCTAGCAGCTTATTTTTTCTGAATCTAATGAGAAAAAGTCACCACCCTGAGAATATTACTCCCCATATAGGAAATGTTTTAAAACAGAAATGATTTAATTATTACTTTTCATCTGATATTACATGAGCTGAATCTCTGACCCACCTAAACCATCTGTTCAACTGAAAGCATTTCATAGTCTCTGGTTTCCTCAGTCTTAGGAGAAAACAAACTATTCAAAAGCCTAGATAATCATTTTTAGTAGTTTCTCTTTTAATGAAAGGTAATGAGTCACCTTTTCTTTGTCAATATTTCTACATCTTTACAGGGACTAGGATGGTGGAAAATATTTTGGTGCTGATTGCATTGATGGGACATCTATTTCAAAGGAGAACACTAACTGTTGGCAAGCATATGCCTTAACTTTCTGGTTTTCTTCCAAAACCCTTTTTTTCCCAAGGCTTGGTGAGTCAATTGCCATTTCAAAAGGGAAATGACTGGGCGTGGAGCCACCCTTAAATGTAAGATTGCATTATTATAAGTGGAATATGGTTGTGCTGACAGTGGTGTCACTGGGGTGGGTGAAACTCAAGTTCCAGCTGGTGGAAGAACTCATCTCTACTGTGTGTGTTCAATGAGTTACATCGTGCTTCCTTCTCGGGAAGAGGCTGGCACAGCTAGTCCTAAGAAGGCAAACACTGATCTCTTATCCCCACTTTGGGCCCTAATAAAATTCACTTAACTTATCCTTGAAGCCACATGTCATTCTCTCAAAGACGATCAACTTTTTTCCATTAGAGGAAAACTGATGCTTTTATGGCAGAAAAAAAAATGTACATACATGTGCCATGTATAGGCAAAAGCTTTTTTTCTGCTTGTCAAAGTTATTTGCTTTCTACATTTCTTTCTTAAAACAAGACAACGACCACAATAAAAATTTTCTGACCTGTTTTCTTGACTTTACTGATGACAGTTGGTTACAACACATTGCAGGAATGGCCTGAGGTGCAGCACCTCCATGGGAAGAGCTTCACAATGGGAAGTTGTGAGCTAGCATGAAAGAATTGTGGTTTCAAGGTTGATGTTTTATAAGGTAGAAGACAGTTTTTTCCCTTAGGCTAAGAGCTAAAAATAGAACTAAAGACTGATTTATAACAATATAGAAGTCTAACCTAGGAAATTCTCCTTTTAATGTCAAAAACTAAAGAACCGTCTTTTCTGTATGCCATCTGTGTGATATTAAATTAGCACAAACTTCCATTGGTTGCCTCCAATTCCCACAAACTGGATGCAGGAAATAAAGTGCGTTTCAACTTCAGCATCAGCAGCATGCTGGTCAGAGACCTATCTTGAAAACAAAATGAAACAATAAATGAGTGTGAAAGTGCTTTGTAAGCTGTCAAGTGTTGCATGCATAAAAATTGCTTTTGTGATGTTACAAAAAAATGCTAAATATGGGTGGGAGCAAAATTCTGCATGTTTTCACCAATAGAAAATGAATCTTTTATGATGAGACTTTTCCCATTATGTTCATCTTTGTAATTCCTCTCTCCTGAAAATCACTCCAGTCTTCTGAAGCCTATCCAACTTAATGGTGTTGAATATACAAATGATGTTTATTGAAGGACTGCTTGAATTGATGCTGGCAAATATGAAGAACGACTCATTGACCCACCATCAGCAGCACACCATGTGCTCCGTGGTACTTCTCCACCCTATTGTGATGAATTTGAACAGAATCATCAGAGTGCAGTCACCTGAAAATCATATGACAAATGATTCACCTGCATAGACACCTGGCCAAGGCTCAAGATATTTGACACAAATTGATCAATTGACTTGGCTTTTGTTCTTTTCTCTCATTTTTAGGCCCTTCTAAATTACAAATAAGAACATTTAAATACATGAAATAAAAACAGAATGTTCTAAACAAGACTGAATTCAACTCCACAATCTCTTTTTGGCTTGTCACTGTGTTTTGGTAACAAAGCTACGGATACAATGTAGACATGTAGACATTGTCCTCTAGAAATCTGTAGAGAAGCACAGAGAGAAAGAAATAATATGTATAAAGCATGGTGGGATGGCATGGGAAAGAGTGCTTAATATTGACTTCGATGGGAAATGTACTTCTGGAAAAGTTTACTTACGGAAGATGGCATTTGACTTGAGCCTGAAAATATATGTCAGATCCTGAGAGGCAAAGAGAACAATCATTTCCTGCTGAAGAATATTCATCCCCTAAACTCTTTATTTTCATATGGGAATAGAAGTGATTCTACAAGACGAGTCTTGGTTTCACTGAAGTCTAGAAGAAGCAGGTTATATTAATGCAAAACATTAAAGTATTATCCAGAGAGACCCTAGTAACAAATTTTGGGTCTGTCCTGCTTCATTACATTTTGAAGGAAAGCAAATATACTGAGATAAAAAAAAAAAAAAGCATGGGATTTAGCATCAGACAAGACTTGGGTTCAAATCTCAGCTCTGCTGCTTAAGCAAGTTATTTAACCTTTATGAACCTCAGTTTCTTTTTCATTAATATGAGGATTATAATAGTATTTAACTCATTAGAATTTTGTTAGGATTAAATTGCATAATGTATAAAAGGAGCTTAACCTAATGCCTTGTTCACAGAAAGCACCTAATAAACATAAGCTATTATCATTATGTTATTTCACCCTTTACTACTATATTTCTCAATTCTGCAGCCTCCATTGTGAAAGAAATCACAAATTATCTATGCTAAGGTAAATGTTTAATTTTAACACATGGATTTGGCTTAAGAATGTTAACACCGACTTCTCCATGAATGAAATCATGCTGTAAACTAAATTGTGTGTACAATGCCTTCCTCACTGTCACAAAGAAAGCCCAGTGTGGCTGCTTCTCCTAGGGCTGTAGCCAGGTTGATTTATTGGGCCTCACATAGCATGGGCCATCTGGGTTTGCTGAGGAAATCATCAGGCTTGGGAGGGTCACTGTTTAGACTTGAACAATCTGTGTAAGCTTGGACTCTACACCAGAAATGTGGCTCATTATGCTGCTAGGGTATTAACTATCAACTTTCATTTTGAAATATAAATTCTGCTCTCTTAGCTGCCCCACTGATCTGCTTATAACGTGCTGAGTGTAATGGAAAAGTACAAAGGGAAAGATGGAAATTCAGACTTACTAAAACTATAACAGCAGTTGATGACAACCCTGATTTCTGCATACAAATGAATTCCTTCTGCCAAACACCAGTGTTCCAATTTAACCCATTGCCCTAATTTTAAATATCATGTTTAATTAGGTATTTAATGCTCCTTCTCTTATTCATGTGACTTTTTTTTTTTTTTCTGTTCAGAAACTTATTCTTGTTTGGGGTTTCTCTTGTCTTTTCTCTCGCTACTCTAATTTATTTTCCTTTCTTTTTCATTTATATTTTTCCCATTTTAGATGTTTTCTGGGGAGTGAGGGGTGCAGAGAATACAGAGAATACTTTAAAGAATATTACACTAAGATTTCAGTTTAGCATCAAGAAATCATGAGGCTGATACATCTTAGAGCACATGCACACACAAATCATTGCCAAAAAATAAAAACAAAACAAAAACTATGTGCCAAGTAAGCATTGCTCTAGGCACCAAGGATAGAAAAGATGAATACGACATGCTTTCAACCTTGATAGGATGGTCCTCACTGATGAGGCTTGTGCTTCCCAGGCTCTTCTTATGAAAGCATTCTAGGGCTTTGCCTCGTTCCTGAATTTTAACAGAAGGTACTCACTATTTTTTTCAATGGCCAGGATTTGATGACTAATGTGACAATGCTTAAAGTAACCATTTACTGTTAATCCTTCCCCAGAAAACTAGAAATTAAATGAGGTAAATAATATCAGATTTTAAAAAGGCACACAATATTTGAATAATATCAGATTTTTAAAAGGCATGCAATTTTAATTTAATTTAATTTTAGTTTTCCTTTTTGTCTTTTTCCGTGTCCGGCAACGGATCGCAACCCTCAGAGTCGCACCTGCACCTCG
>NW_007728709.1:219129-236368 GCF_000696425.1 Galeopterus variegatus | reverse complement strand
GGCCCGGTCTGTAGGGGGGAGCCGAGCCCGCGGCGGGAGCGCCGCTGCGCTCCCAAGCGGCGCACTGTAGCAGTGCGCCACCGGGCCGGCCCCCATCTTACCTTCTGCTTGAAAAGCAAAGTATTCCTGTTTCCCAAAGGCCCCATTACCACCATTATCCCTAAACAGTCCTCTCTCTCAAAATTCAAAGAATGCTGATTCTGGTTTTGGAAGAATGCCATAACTGTAGGAGAAACTATGTACTTTTCCAAAGCTACTTTCTATGTCCAGTTAGCAAAGTGTCCTAAACATCTCTCTGAGTCTTGATCTCTCGTTTTTTTTAAATACTACTCAATCTTATCATCCACTTTTATATTCACCCAGATCATCACTCTAATTCTAACCTTCTAAACAAACCCAATATAATTAATAATCCAACTTTAAATTCTCTTATTCAGGCTTCTTTAGATCTATACCTTACAATATGCCCAAAAAGAAAAAAAGTTTGCTTTATCTTCTTCATTGATCCAGCAGATGTTTCTATTTGTGGCTGATGTGCCCATGGCGACCTGCCATCCCTGAAGTTTGAATGAAGCCATGTCAACATTGATCTATCGGCATCACTGATAACCAGGGGATAAGAGCATCTGAGAGGCTCTGAAAGAGCTCGCTGTCCCACTATTAGTCTTACTGTAAACATCACCAGTGCCATAAAGATTTTGGAAGGTATAAATCACAGCCTGAAAAAGCCAAAAGGCTGATGTGAGTAACTGTTTGCGTGGGACATGTATCCTGGAAAATAAAACACTATCTCTCTGTTCAGCCAAAGTAAGGACAATTCCTTTAAATCTGATCCAAAATTTTTCACAAAGTTGCACCTAAGGAAATATCAACCCATCACTTCCCAGGACCCTATGTAATCTTTATCAGTCACATTACAGCTGTAGTCCTTTGGATGTGTTGTCGGTAATCTTACTTTTTACAACCATCTCTTTAGAGAAAAGGTAAGCAAGACAGACCATGGGAACTGGCATGATATGGAAGCATATTTTTACCTGCTTTCCACTAACAGCTAATGTTGAAAAAAATTCCTTCTCAGGGCTTAGAGTCTCCTTCCTAGATCTGTCCTTAAATAGTCCATCTTCTTCCTCATGACCCCGGCTGTTTTTACTCTGCCCTACACTACTTCCTGTGGCATTATTGTACTTCATTATTTGCTACCACAGTACCAGTAAAATAGCTTTCAGAAATACTCTCATTGAATCTTATGAGTCAAACTGGATTAAAATGCAGAAGAGATCTTGGTAATACCTTCAATTCCTTCTGATAGGTAGGCAAGTAGGTAGATAGGTAGATGGATGGAGTGAAAAGAAAATAAAGTAATTAAGGCTAAGGCTTTAAAGAGGAGGCAAGAGATTGGGAGAGAATTGCGCTCAGACCTGCTAAAGGTCAAACACAGGATGTCTCTCTAGGCTTGGATAACAACTGAAGTCAGTATGTGCTGTCCTTCAGCATCTCTCAATTGGAAGTGTCTTGACTGACTAACCAATCGGAATGGGTTTGCAATTTAGGATTTCTGCCCAGCCAAAAAACTGCCTCCAAGAACAACATTTTGTGGAAATTCCCTATTAAAAAAACCCATCCTGTGTTTGCCTTATGAAACACTATTCAGGGCTGCCCTGATTCAATGTACCCAAATTGCAATGCTTTGTTTCCCAAATAAATGCTATTTTCTTTGTCCTCTGTGTTAATCATTTTTTAAAGTTAACAATAGATATAAACAGATACTCAAAAGTCATTCTTATTTACATAATTTCTACTTACTAAAGAAGATCCTGTTATCTAAGATCCCCAAGGATATCTCTAACATCTCAAGTCAAATTTCCAATATCTGCTCCCAAGAGGTGATACCAACATGGTTTAATGTCAAATATGCCCATTGACTAAGCTCTACTACCTGATGGGCTCTCCCACTGCACATAAAAGCCTTTTGTGTAATACTGGATATACAGATGATTATTTAATCCTTCCATGTAATATGTGCCACCATCTTCTCTTATTATTACGCTATTTCCATCTCCAAGGAACAGCCACTCCTAATTACATTGTCTTTCTGAAGGAGTTTTTGTGTAAAGTGATGATTATTCAGCATCTGTTTCTCAAGCAAGATGGGAAAAACTATCTCCTGTCTTTAAAATTATTTACTACTATTGAGGTGTTTTCTACTTTGTGCATCAACTTCTAAAAGACTTCTGATGTGTTTCACCTGCCTGATATCTTAATTATAGTGGGGGAAAAGAAAAAAAAGCAAAATGCTATGGCTATGAATTAACCAGTTACTGCCAACATGTACAAAACAGTATATACTGCTAGACAAGACTTACTTTAAAATTCTCCCCAAAGCATTTTTACCCTCCCTTCCATGTCTCCCCCACACACACCTCAAAAAGGAGTTATAAGTATCATGATAAATTTTAGTGGTTTTTGCAGCGCTCATTGATTAAAGAGGGAATATATGATGAAAGTTGCTCCTTCATTAATAAGCACTGCAATGCATTTTCTGCAACCTCAGCCAGTCTCACATGTTTTTTCCCAGAGCATAGTTACAACATCAAACAGAGAAAATGAGAAGAACATCAGAGTGAGACCGGGAAGCATTCCAAGAAAGCTGGCTTTGTGCATGTTGCCTGGGCTCTCTGCACATCTAATGTATATGTCCATAGTGACCAGAAACTCCCATGATGATTAAAGGAATAAGAAAGGGTAAGAGACTTTTTAAAAATGTTATTGTGTAATACCATTTTTCATAAACTGTGGTCCACAGACCACTGCATAAAAAACCTTAAGTGATTATAGAAAATTCAGATTCTTGAACATCATCTCATATCTAATAAATCCTAGTTTCTGTGTATAGTTTCCTGAAGTCTGCCTTTTTGCAGGCTTTCCAGGCAAGTCATAAACATACTAAAGTTTAGAATTACCCTGTTGGTGTGGTCAGTGTACATATTATGATTATTAAAGGCTGGGTTTAGCATTTAGTTAACAGTGTTAATAGATATTAATAGGTAATAGCAACATTTGCAAATAGTGTTAATTATGGTTGATTAGAAGATCATCGGATTCAGTTAGAGGAAGAAAAGTGATTATGCAAAGTGTTTCTCAAACTTTACTGTGCATACAGATCAGCTAGAGATCTTATTAAAATGAAGATCCGGAATCAGTAGTTCTGGGGTGTGACGTGAGGTTCTGCATGTCTAACAAGCTCCCGGGAGATGCCAGAGCTGCTGGTCTGTGAATCACAGTTTAAGTAGCAAGGATTAAGAAGGTTTAAAAGATATACTCCAAAGAACCTCTATAAATAGTTACTTCAAATATGCATTTTTCTGAGCAAATTCCAAAGTTTTTAGCAGCAACCCAAAAAATTATTGTTCAATTTGAGACCTAGGAAATATGACTACCTTTGGAACTGTTCCCTTAACCTACAGAGTATGTGTTCTCTTTGACTTCCTACCTGAAGTGATATGAGTTCTGTGAGTTGTAAATGACAGCTGTTTTCCCTTCCTCAGGGAAAATAAACCAGTTTGAAGAATGTCTGTATTACATTGCAACATTTTGTGAAAAGGAACATGAGACAGTGTGCGAAATCATCCAGGAAGTACATGGTTCCAAGAAGATCGAGGGTAACTGGCATCAAGAAATTGATGAGTTGACCAAAATGACCTAACATAACAGCCGGGGAATGAAACATGACAGACCCCATGCTGAGAAATGCATGGGGATTTAAAATTTAATTTCCAAACAACCTTATGGACAAAGTATACTTTACTACATTTTACTGCTTATGAAATAAGGTTCAGTGATATTTTCCCAAGACCAGCTAGTACTGCAGTGGCAAAAGTAGGACCCCAAATCTCTAATCTTTCTATTATATTGAACAGCCTGCCCCCCTCTGCTCAAAAAAGAAAGAAAAAAGGTACTCAGTATTATCAGGGCTTTCAGTACAGAGAACATGCACTCTCTTTGGGAAATGATATTGCCTCCAAGGTAAAAATTGGTTCTTGGCTGGGGGTTGGCAGGGGGGATCTTATTCATTGTGATGGTTGGCAGACCATGGTGCATAGACAGATATGCAGCATTCCTGTGGTATTCAAATTTCACAGGAGTGAAGGGAGGTGATTAAGAAAAAAAATGAATAAGTGCGCCGCTTGGGAAGCGCGGCGGCACTCCCGCCCAAGGGTTCGGATCCCACATACAGACCGGTTCCCTCTCACTGGCTGAGCGAGGTGCGGGAGCAATGCCGAGGGTTGCGATCCCGTTGCCGGTCCCCGGTCCGGTATGGGGGCGACACTGAGGGTTGCGATCCGTTGCCGGACATGGAAAAAGACAAAAAAAAAGAAAAAAGAAAAAAAAAAGAAAAAAATGAAAAGTCTCCTGGGCAGGGGGGAGGGACAGGAAGTAGAGCACAATAGTGAAAGAAAGATTGAGAAACACATGACAGAGGGTGAAGTTCAACCTCATAAGAAACTCGGACTTCTTTCAGCATGGCCACAGATAATAGTGATGACCCACAGATGCCAGCATATGGGAGTTATCCATCACCAGCCAAGGAAAGGGCAACTCAGCAGGTGGCAGATGACTCCACAGCGAGGCAACCATGTTAACCATTCATATGGCTGACAAAGCTAATGGGGACTTCTGCTGCCTCCAACAAACTACTTACTCAGAGAAGAAAAATATAAGGAAGGAAGAAAAGGAAGGAGAGAGGGAGGAAGAAAAAAGCTGATAGCATCATTCCTTTGTGGGCATCACTTACGCAGTATAACCAGAATACTGTCTAGAGTTGTCATTTAGAGTCCATCTGAGCCAAGTATCTACCCAAAGCAATCCCATTAATCCCCTTTTTACTCAGTATAAGAAAACAAAATTTATTGGTAGGATTAATTCATTGGTAGTAACTGATCCCACATGACTAATGAGAATGACATGCAACTTTTCAAACAGTTGAGTTGAATACGAGCTGGAAGGCTGCAGCATGAATGTGGTCACTGTGAGTGGACCACATGGTCATGTCTGAGTCCCTATTTCCTTAGGAAGAGCTCTCTGCCTTCAGCTGAGTTAAGCAGGAGCTGGAAGGCTGAGCACGAAAGGAAGGAGAGTGCCAGAGGCTGTGGTGCTGAGATGCTTCTGGAAGAGAACTCTGCTTAAAGAAATATGGACTCAGACATGGCCATGTGGTCCATTCACAGTGACCACATTCTGGAAGAGGATAATTTTGAGTACAGGACATCATCTGTTCCTCAGCTTATTCTGCCAATAAGGACCCTTGCGGGGAGGAGACCTATCCACAGAGTCTGAGTAAAAGAATCTTGCCTGGGGAAAGAAAGCTGCAAATTAGACCAGAAAGACCCTGTTACTTAAGAAACTGGTAGTATGGGATAACACTGCATTAGGGCCCGTACACAGGAGTATCACACACAAGTTAGGGAGAGGGTTTAGCAGACATTGCAGGATGATCTTGCCACATCAGAAAAACTGATGCATCAGTAGAATGGCAATGTTTTTTGGCAAAGTAGAAAGCTTCAAAAGAGCACACCGTGGGCACAGCTTTGTTTTGACATGCTGCAGTAGAAAATGGGCTGGGTAGTGATGGTAGCAGCAGTGACCAGGCACTTTCAGCAGGATTCAAAGGTACTGCCATCAACTAAAGAAGGCAGAGCTAGCATAGCAGGAGAGGAAAACAGTATATCCAAGAGGACTGCGCCTGTGAGCCCAGTGAATGAGATGACTTCCAGGGATTCCACAAGATAAATGGAAGGACTCTGAGGGGAGTGGGGGATCCTGTCATAACAGAGGATTGAACATCGATATCCATACTATAATACTATAATTGTGAGGTTACTATTTTTTTTCATCCCTCAGATTGGTCTTCTCTGGCCATGGGCAAAATTAATTGTATATAAAAACAAACTAAAAACAATATAGAATGTGTTTCAGATGTTAATTTCCCATCTTCTCTGTTGGGCTTATTGATCATAAGCTGGGGTCAATGTCTCTCCGGCTCTGGTCTACATCCTTTTCTTTCATCATCCAGCTTTGTGCTCCCAATCTTCTCTCTAAGCACTACCCCTTCTGACGTAGACTTGTAATTTCTTGTGCAAAGGAGGTAAAGAAAATTCCAATAGAAGCACAGGTAATCCCCCACTTTTCCCATTCCATCCTCCCACCTTTCAAAAGAGGAAACACCTTTTTCTGGTTTTGCCACTACTTGCCTTTGCTTTGCTGGCTGGGATTAGGGAAAAAGAGAAATAAGGTAGAAGCTGAGAGCAGGTAAAGCTTTCTGCCTTGGGTGTGAACAGATGAGAGAGAAGGAAGAGAAAAGAAATGAGGAAGGGAGTGAGAACAGGAGGAAAAAGGAGACCACGAGAGAAGTTAAGAAGGTGAATGAGGAGTTGGTCTTTGGACAGTAAGATGTTTCAAAAGAAATAGGAGGAACTTGTTATATAATGTCTCCTTGCTCTCATTTTAGGAGAGTTTATTTTAGGGTTTTTTTTTGATATTTGGGAGTCACATTTTGTTTTCCTTTGGACACATTGCCATGCTCAGTCTGTTTGCAACGCATCTTTTCCAATGCTAGAGACAAAATAATAAACAAAGCAGACAAAGTCTCAGCTCTCATGTACTTTAAATTTTAGTGGAGTTATAAGGCTGAGCTCCAACCAAATGAGTAACCAGCCAGCCCCGTGTTAAGTGAAATAAGGAGTGCTTCAGCCACACCCGCCTGAATCTGCACCCAGCCCAGCAATGACAAAGCCACCCCTGGAAGCCCCCTGGTCTCCCCTGCAGGAATGAGGGGGGTGCCACAGGCCTCACCCACACCCTTTCTCCCTTCTCCTTCTCCCACCCTATTTCCTTCCACCTTCCCTTCTCCCCTCCCCCCTAACTATTCCATCATAGAATGTAAAAAAATAATGTTAATAAATAAACTTAAAAAAATTTTTCAAAGATTCTTTCTCTTTTTCTCTATCTCTCTCTCAGTCTCTCACACACATATACACAAAAAACAGGCTTGTATTTTCAGCATTTTTTTTTTTAAATCAGAATTTTACCACAGCGGACCATTGATCCTATGTGGCAATCAGCTGGAAGTGGATGAGTAATAGCTGCTCTCTCTGTAGGGGGGCTCTGGGCTCTCCGGTTCCCCGCTTTTTACCAGCTGGGTCACTGCAGGAATTTGAATGTGTGAACCATGGTCAAGCACCCAGAGTTTGAAAAAGAAACATAAAACACAAAACATCTGGCATAAAAGGAGGAGTCCAAAGACGGAAAAGCAGTTGACAACTGTGGCCCACACGCGTGGGCCAAGGATGCATGATGGGAAAGTGGACTGGCCTGGTTTAGAAGGCCACAGACACAAGACCCATAGTGTTGCAAAAGACAGTCTTTGATGACCTCAGATTTTAATGGAACACAGGAAGGGGGTTCAGGGAAGAATAAGGGACATAACGAAAGATTAGATCAAAAGATTGCTATGAATCTCTAAAGAGGGTGAGTACTCAAAGTGAGTTCAAGTTTGCAAAACTTTCTGAAGACAAACATTAGTGGACCTCTTTTCCTTTTGCTAAGTTCAGAGCAAGAAGATGAAGGGAGGCGGTCTGCTGGTAACAGATGGTACGATAATAAAAGATGACAAAAAGAAAGCAAGACTAATCAGCTCCTACTTAGCTTCCATCTTCTCCAACCAAAATAATAATCTCCAAAGTGGCAAACTTTGGAGTAAACTTTGGAGGAAATTGAAAACCAAGAACAGGTGAGGAGATGGTGTAAAAATATAAAGTCTTTTTAATCCTACAGTCTCAGAAAAGGTACATCTTGGGAGAGAAAGAGCTAGAGATTCGATTACGAAACCACCACAATCTTTGAGGATGCCTTAAAACTGAAAGAAATTGGAAGTAGAAAAAGAACAATTTTTTCTTTCTCTTTTTCCAATTATTTACGTTTTGTTTTCTCTTCACTAAAGTAAGATGTGTTATCGTATAACTTCGTATAATGTATGCTATACGAAGTTATTACGATTATATTGAGCAAAAGGAGACAGACACTATAGAGTTATGAAGCTATATGGAGTTCTAGAACAAAGCTCTATGAGTTATATGAAGCTCTAGAATTGTACTATCCAACATTGCAGCTAGTTAGCCACAGGTGGCTCTAGACACTCGAAAGGTGACTAGTCCAAATTGAGAAAGCTGTAAGTGCAAGAAATACACTGGGTTTTAAAGGCAGCAAAAACAAAATGAAAATATCATTAGTATTTTCCATTGACAACATATATTGGGTTAAATAAAATATTTTTAAAAATTAATTTCAACTATTAAGTTTTCTTTTTTTAAAATGTGGCTAGTAGAATACTTTTAATTACCTAAGTGGTTCACATTATAACTATTTATAGTTTATTTGACAGAGTTTTTCTGAATAAGAAAACTGATTAGATCAATGATTAATTGGGATGGGCATGAAGGCCTTACTGCCAAAGGGACATTTGGGAGCTTTCTTGGGTGATGAAAATGTTCTATCTTGTGACTGAAGTTGTGGCTATTCAGGTGTATATATTTGTCCAATCTCATCAAACTGTATACATAAAATACATGGATTTTATTTATGTAAATTACATTTCAGTAAATTGATATACACAAACGAGAGAGCTTTAGGTAGTGATTAGGTTTATGAAGGAATTCATAAAAAGGGAGTCATAGGATCGAGAACAAGAGTGGAGGTGAAGAAATCAACTTTAGATGACATGGTCAGGGAAGGCCTTGAGTCAAAACCCAATGACAGCAATCAGCTAGCTATGCCAAGACCTGAGAGGTGAGGGGCCAGACAAAGTGCAAGGGGCCTGAGGTTGGAAAAAAGCGGCATGCTCCAGGAGTGGACTTAAGGCTGGTGGCAAAGCTGAAATAGTACAGGAGGAAGAAAGCGGGAGAAGAGTAAGTCAAAGAGGTAGGTGAGGGCCAGGTCATGAGGGATATCTCAGGCTACGTTTTCTAAATGTGGTGAGAGGCCATTGCAGGGGTGAAAAAAGCAAATGACATAAGCCGACTTACTATTTTAAAATCTTACTCTGACTCTTGCAGATAATTTTTTTAAAAGTGCTCGGTGAGTGATAGGTGATCAAGAGAAAAATAGCAAGTGGCGTGAGGAAGCTGCTGACACTGTGGCTTGGTCTAGACTGGTGGCAGCAGAGATAGTAAATTAAATGAGTTAGGGTACATATTAGAGGACCTTCTGAGGGTTAGGGCTGGGGATAAAACTAAGAAATCAGACAAGATCACCAAATTTAGTTCTTGATCTGTTGGGAGAGCAATGGTACCCTTTGTGAAAATAATGAAGATTTTGGAAAGAATGGTTGGGAGAGTGTAAATTAAATGGGAAGACCTGAGTTGGACTTCTGACTTGCAGAACAGTGAGATAACTCATACTGTCTTAAGCCACTAAGATTGTGGTCAACTTTTAAAGCAGCAGTAAAAAAAAATTTAAAACAAAACAAAATTAAAAAAAAAAAAAAGTACAGTTAAGGGCTCAGCCCTGGGACCTGTCAACATTCAGAAGCCAATCTAAGGAAAAGTCAGCTAAGAAGCAAGAAATGAATAATCAATATGAGAATAAGAAATCCAGGAGAGTATGTCATCATAAATCCAAGAGGAGAAAGAAGTGAACAACTGTATCAAATGCCCCACAGAGAGGAAGTAAGGGCAGAGAAGTGGCTGCTGGATTTGGCAAGATGGAAGTCATCAGTGACACTCACTGCCAAGTTTCCGATTCAGTGAGGACTGAATCCTCCTTAAGCAAAGAACAGTGTGTGAAAAGTGAAAATTGGTGTCGTGATTACCAACAACTCCTTTTGTGTATTTCCCTAGATGAGCAAAGGAATGGAGCCAATATTTCTAGCTGGGGCAACCAGATAGATGGTAAACAGGATAAAAGTTCAGTTCATGAGTTCAGATGTGGACATGCGGCATTTGAGATTCTGAGGAAGGAGATGGACAGGAGTTACTTCCACAGGCTTGTTGGTGTCTTGGGGTTCACCATGGACCCAGAGATAAAGATTTTGGAATCACAGAAATATAATTTTTAGTTTAAGCCTTGAATGAGTGCATGAGTTCAGTCAGAGAGACTCAGAAGTAAAGGGGAGGGGAAGTAGCATTGCATATGAACACAGCGTTAACCTGGATGGAAATTTACAATTTATAGAGTGTAGAATTTGGTTGAAATTTTTTTTAAAAAAATCGTTGCTGTTTTAGAAGCATGCTTCAGAGCTATGAGATAAAAAGTAAATGATCAATAAATCACAAAACTAGTGCCGAGGCAGGATTAAGTAGCTTCAACCTATCAGTATAGCTGCTGGAAGCCCTATTCTGCTGAAGGTAGAGCATGAAAACGTTCCTCACATGCCCTGCTGATTGTTTCATTGCTCAGAAGGCAGAAGGCAATCAAGGCAACAATGGGAGGAAATGGATCGGCACCTCATTCTGATGAACAATGAGAACTGATGAAAGCAGAAGAAATGATGAGAACCTGGGGAGAAAATGATCACGTCATCTCTGAGTTTACAATAATGTAAGAAGAGAGAGATAATATTGTATTATCAAGTTATTAAGGGTATGCCTTGCAGCCCATCTTCCTAGGTTCAAAGTATACCTCTGACACCAGCTGGATGGTCTTGGAAATGTTACTTAATCACCCTGGGCCTCAGTTTCCTCTTATGAAAATAGGAATGGTAATAGCAGCTAGATCATTGGGTTGCTCTGAGAAATAAGTGAATTAGTACTTGTAAAGCATTTAGGACAGTGGTTAGCACAATAAAAATATTTAATAAATGTGTGCTAATAATAATAACTGATGTGCACCTTAGACCTCAGAAAAGTTATTCCTGAAAAATTTGTTGAAAAGGTGTATTCTTTAATGTTCAGTTAATGGATGAATGAAGTTTTCAGGAGTGATCCCCCTTCACCAGATGTCAGAGTACATTCACTTATGACACCGTTCAGGTCATCCAGCCGTGGAATCAGGGTTAATGTAGTAATCCACAGCAGTCAAGGAAAGGATGCTCCAGAAGGTGATCTAAAGTCATGTCCTTAGGAAAAACCAGAGGTCAAAATGAAGGAATCAAACACAGTCAATAAGTTTCAGGTGCAAGGTCAGGGTAGAGGCATGGCACAAAGCTAAATGATGAAGAAATGGGTTGAGTCAGGAGCAGAAAAGGGTGGGAGGGAAGCTAAAGGGCTGATGACAACCGAACACCTGGGGCTTTGTGTTTCCACAGCCAGGTTTATGTCCTCTGCCATGTAGTTTGACTAAGGATCATGTAGAGGTTGATACTCAATAAAAGAAAATTCTTAGTATGCAAGCACAAAGACCCCAGGCCAGAATAGAGGACACTGTTGAGAAACAAGGAAAATATAAAAACATATATATATACACATACGTATATTTGCTTCACAGACATAACCACACACACACACACACATACACACACACACACACACACAGAGATGCACCTTGTGAGTTGGTGACAGCAAGATGTTGTAGGATTTAGAGCTATGGAAGACACCTTAAGGAAATTGAAATCCAAATACCAAAATTGGAGGGGCGGGGATAGAGTAGGAAAATAAATTTATGGTAGGCATAAATTATAGTATAAAAACTGGAGATCTTGGACTGAATTCAGCATGGAAAGATTTATTCTTTGTTATTTATGTGAACAGTTGACAAAAAAGTTTTATTAACTACTTACATTAAAATTCCAAAGATTCTGAGGCTTTCGGTCAAGATGGTAGAATAGAGGGTCCCCAGCATCACTCTCTCCCACAAATCAACCAATTTACAACTATTAAAAAGCAACAACAGCCAAGCTGGGGCCACTAGAGCTCAGGGGAAGAGGAAGAGAGACTTACAGAGTTCATAAAGGCAGGAGAAACCACGATGAGAGAGAAAGAACTGCTCTGACTGTTTTGAATCCCGGCTGCTTCCAGGCTGGAGTAGCTGAGCACACAGAGCAAGAGCTGAAAAAAGCTATAGCTGTGCCCTTTGTGTGGAGTTGCTTGGAGGTGGCAGGGAAAAAGAGGGCTTTGGTGGCCCCCAGGCCAGCAAGACCACTAATAGGATTCCCGTAGATCCACATAGGAGCGAGGAGCTTCAACAGTTGAAAAAAAGGAGCCATTCAGAGGCTGGTGAGTCATCGCAAGGGACTGGCACAAGGCCTACCCCATGGGACGTGTTTGGAGTGTGGGCAGTAGAGGAGATGGGCCCACTGGAGAAACACTGGGGCACAGCAAGGACAGCTGACCTGCACCACAGTCAGCACAGGATCACTCAGTGGAGACTGGTCAGGAATATAGAACTGCAGGAGGAGCAGTTTGCTGAAAAGACTCAGGCCTAGACCAGATTCTACACAACCCACGTGTACCAGATCTTACAAGACTTAGAAGTACCCATAAAGTCAACCATTAAAACCTGAGCTGCACAAAAAGCCTTCCCCAGAGAATCAGCAGCAAAACAACAATTTAGTTCAACCACAGAGCTCAAGTGCTGGTCCCCACAGGAAGTTTGCCCATTTTTAGAAGTAAGCAAAGGACAGAAAACTAGTTCCAGTGCAGAGTTTAAGTGGTAATAAGAGCAAATAATCCAACACAGAACTGGGAAGAAAAACAAAATACCCACAGACCAGAGACAAAGTTTGATATTAACTAGTAAAGGTCTCATAGCACCAAGGAACACCTATAAAACCTAGAAGGGGGCCGGCCCGGTGGCGCACTGCGCTAGTGCGCCGCTTGCGAAGCACGGAGGCGCTCCCGCCAAGGGTTCGGATCCCACATACAGACCGGTTCCCGCTCACTGGCTGAGTGAGGCGCGGGGGGCAACACCGAGGGTTGCGATCCCGTTGCCGGTTGGGCTCCCAAGATGGGGTGGTGGGGAAGCGAGTGCTTCAGCCACACCCGCCTGAATCTGCACCCAGCCCAGCAATGACAAAGCCACCCCTGGAAGCCCCCTGGTCTCCCCTGCAGGAATGAGGGGGGTGCCACAGGCCTCACCCACACCCTTTCTCCCTTCTCCTTCTCCCACCCTATTTCCTTCCACCTTCCCTTCTCCCCTCCCCCCTAACTATTCCATCATAGAATGTAAAAAAATAATGTTAATAAATAAACTTAAAAAAATTTTTCAAAGATTCTTTCTCTTTTTCTCTATCTCTCTCTCAGTCTCTCACACACATATACACAAAAAACAGGCTTGTATTTTCAGCATTTTTTTTTTTAAATCAGAATTTTACCACAGCGGACCATTGATCCTATGTGGCAATCAGCTGGAAGTGGATGAGTAATAGCTGCTCTCTCTGTAGGGGGGCTCTGGGCTCTCCGGTTCCCCGCTTTTTACCAGCTGGGTCACTGCAGGAATTTGAATGTGTGAACCATGGTCAAGCACCCAGAGTTTGAAAAAGAAACATAAAACACAAAACATCTGGCATAAAAGGAGGAGTCCAAAGACGGAAAAGCAGTTGACAACTGTGGCCCACACGCGTGGGCCAAGGATGCATGATGGGAAAGTGGACTGGCCTGGTTTAGAAGGCCACAGACACAAGACCCATAGTGTTGCAAAAGACAGTCTTTGATGACCTCAGATTTTAATGGAACACAGGAAGGGGGTTCAGGGAAGAATAAGGGACATAACGAAAGATTAGATCAAAAGATTGCTATGAATCTCTAAAGAGGGTGAGTACTCAAAGTGAGTTCAAGTTTGCAAAACTTTCTGAAGACAAACATTAGTGGACCTCTTTTCCTTTTGCTAAGTTCAGAGCAAGAAGATGAAGGGAGGCGGTCTGCTGGTAACAGATGGTACGATAATAAAAGATGACAAAAAGAAAGCAAGACTAATCAGCTCCTACTTAGCTTCCATCTTCTCCAACCAAAATAATAATCTCCAAAGTGGCAAACTTTGGAGTAAACTTTGGAGGAAATTGAAAACCAAGAACAGGTGAGGAGATGGTGTAAAAATATAAAGTCTTTTTAATCCTACAGTCTCAGAAAAGGTACATCTTGGGAGAGAAAGAGCTAGAGATTCGATTACGAAACCACCACAATCTTTGAGGATGCCTTAAAACTGAAAGAAATTGGAAGTAGAAAAAGAACAATTTTTTCTTTCTCTTTTTCCAATTATTTACGTTTTGTTTTCTCTTCACTAAAGTAAGATGTGTTAGAAATAGGAAATTTAGAACATACAGAAAGGCATTAAGAGGAAAAGAAATCACCTGTAATTTTACCTTTCAGATCCAACTGTGGATCAAAATCCAACAAGATTTTGGTGTATTTTCTTCCTAAAATTTTATATGCATTTTTACATAGTTATCATAACATGTACTACACAATTATTCATATGGCTTTCTTGAGTTTAGCCTCAAATCATGAGCATTTTTCAGTGCAATGATAACTCTTCAGAAACATTCCTTTGATAACTGTGTAACATCACATTCTATATAGAAAGTATAATTTCATTAGCCCTTTTCTTCGGTGAAATTTGTCTTCAATTTCACACTTATAAATAAAATGTGATCGACATGATTACACATAAATATTTGTTACTTTATAGATTTTGCCTTAGCATTCATTCCTTTATTATAATTTTTGGTAAAATGATTTTATGAACATTATTCCCTTGCTTTTCAAAGTTTGATTCAATGTACTTGATTCTCATATATGAGAATATAAGAATTTTCATTCCCATGGAACCCTCACATGCATTGAGTATTATGATTACTTAAGATTTTGCAATTTAAGAGTGGAGATGATACATTATTATTTTGATTTGCATTCTTTTGAATCTGAGTGAGGTAAGAGAGTTTTGACATATTTATTAGCATTTGTATTTCCTCCATTATCTCTTTGCATGAATCAATTTTTTTAAAAAAAATATCTCCATATAATGCTTGAAATTTTTATTCTCTATTTTAAGGTAGAAACAGTAATCAATGTAAAACAATTATCCAATGTCCATTAATAATTTTTGATTTGGATATTTTGTCTGATATCAACAATTAATTTTGTGTTCTGCATTCAGTTGAATAATCACACCACCATAGCTATTTTTATTTCATCTAATTGGTTGCTTTAAATTTCACAATTAGTCCTTTTACCAGATTATTATCCTTAGGTTCCTAAAGTAACTAAAAATGATGTTTTCTGAATGAATCTGTAAGTTCTATGTTTAATAGAGCTTTTTATACCTCAGAAAATTGTTCCGTTATCTTTACATTGAAATGATATCTTAGATGACTGCACGATTCTTGAGTCCTTACCACTTATCTTCAAAAAAATTCAGTATCAGACTTTTCTATATTTTGAGTTATTCATTTAAGTATATTTTCAATTACAAGGAAAGAAAAATAAGTAGTATATTTTCTGAGTCCTTAAACATCTAGCTGTTCTCTTGCTTTCAAATTAGATTGGCCATAGTACTTCATATAAAATACTTGGGTCACAATCTTCTAAAAATTCTAAAGGCATTGTTGTTTACAATTTAGTAATATACAATAAAAGTCTGAGACTAGTGTAATTTTTATGCTTTTATGTTTTTATGTTATTTTTTATTTCCATCACCAAATACATATAGGATTTAACTAAGTGAAGATGTGGACCTCTTAATGTTCATTTTACCTGGAACACTTGGGGTCACTTTTAATCTTCAGGCTCAAGTCAATTTTACCCCCAAGGAAATATGCTTTTCTTTTCTTTCTTTCTTTGCTTTTTTTTTTTGCAAATGAATGACCCTGCCTTTTTCTTTTTTTATTCAAGAATAGTTAATTGACAAATTAAAAATTGTATATATTCAAGATGTATAACCTGATGATTAAAGATATGTATACATTGTGTAATGATTATCATTAACCCATCCATGACCACCCATATTTACCACTTTGAGAGTGCTTTTGCATGTGTTTGTGGTGAGCACACTTAAAATCTCTTATCAAATTTCAAGTACACAATACAGTATTATAAACTATAGTCACCATGCTGTACATTAGATCCACAGAAATTACTCTTTTTATAACTAAAAGTTTGTACCCTTTGACTAACATGTCCCTAATACCACCACCACTCCCGAATCACCAGCAACCACTATTCAACTCTCAGCTTCTATGAATTTGACTTTTTTAGATTTCACATGTAAATAAGATCATATAGTATTTTTCTTTCTGTGTCTGGGCTATGTCACTAAGTATAATTCCCTCCAGGTTCATCCATGTTGCCACAAATGGCAGGATTCCACTCTTCATGGCTGAATAATATTCTACTGTTTTTGTGTACCACAGATTCTTTATTCATTCATCCATTGATGGACACATAAGCTGTTTCCATATCTTGGCTATTGTGGATAATGCTACAGTAAACATGAGGTTGCAGGTATCTCTTTGAGATAGTAGTTTCAACTCCTTTGGATATATACTCAGAAGTGGGATTGCTGGATTATATGGCAGTACTATTTTTAATGTTTTGAAGAACATTTGTACTGTTTTCCATGATGGCTGTACCTTTACATTCTCACTTGCAGTGTACAAGAGTTACCTTTTCTCCACACCTTCACCGACACTTGCTANCTGTTTTCCATGATGGCTGTACCTTTACATTCTCACTTGCAGTGTACAAGAGTTACCTTTTCTCCACACCTTCACCGACACTTGCTATCTTCTGTGTTTTTTATAATAGCCGTCCTAACAGGTGTGAGGTGATATCTCATTGTGATTTGATTTGCATTTCTCTGATGATCACTGATGTTGAACACCTTTTCATATACCTGTTGGCCATATGCATTGGGAAAATGTCTATTAAGGTCCTTTGCACATTTTTTAATCAGGTTATTTTTATTTTATTTTACTTTATTTTATTTGCTGTTGAGTTGTGTGAATTCCTTATATATTTTGGATATTAACCCCTCATCAAATATATGGTTTACAAATATTTTCACCCATTCTGTAGTTTTCCTCTTCATTTTCTTGATTGTTTTCTATGCTGTGCAGTAGCTTTTAAGTTTGATATAGTCCCACTTGTTTATTTTTGCTTTTGTTGCTTGTGCTTTTAATGTCATACTCAAAAAGTCATTGTCAAGACCAATGTTAAGGAAATGTTTTTTCTTCAGTCTTTGAGTTGTCTCTCATCCATTTTTTTTTCTTGCTTTATCTTAATAAGCACAACTTTTAGTCTCTATTCTCTGACATATA
>NW_007728709.1:122977-218236 GCF_000696425.1 Galeopterus variegatus | reverse complement strand
TCCCTTTTTGTCATGTGCACATTAATTTGTATGAATGTGGTACACAGAGCTGCTGCATCCATTTTGAGGTCATGCAGTGAACCAGCCCGAAAACAAAGAACTGATTCAATGAGGTTGAAAGAAAACAGAGACCCTAATAACAACTTGACCTGTGTAATGAGCCTACATGAGCATCCACTCTGCTGCCATACTTCTAGTTATAGGAGCAATTAATATACTTATTGTTTAAGTAAACTCACATCAAAATTGTTATTTGCAGCCAACAACATCCTCATATTGGTGCCTGTTTCTATTTCATATTGGCCATGTTATTGGAGTTTTATTAGGAATATAAGGCAAATATTCTCATTTTACTCTTGTTCTTATAGAAAATTATTTTCAGAAGCGTGTTTTTTTCTCTGAATCTTCAGGATAATTCTTAGCCTTTATGTTGAAAAATCTTTCCATAAACCCTATGTCATGCTGTTTAATACTACCCTGTTTATTCATCCTTGAGACATCTTCTGATGGTTTATTTTACAAAGGACAGAGAACATGAATGGCTCATCCTGATACTTAGTCTATTGTGTACTGGTGAATTCTTGCTTTTGTATTTAGACCTGCCTGAAGTAGTGTGTCCAGCATGTGGTAATGTTTTCAGCCACTGGTGTGTTTAGATAGTTGGCTAGATAAAAAGATAAAGAGATAATAGTGTCATCTGTTCTACTGAAGAGACAAATTTTTCTCTAATTAGCTTATTTAACTATGGTTAAGAGTCAGATTGTACTGTAGTTCTTTCTGGACAAGGGGAGTACATAAAAAAAACTATATCTATCGGTGTGTTAAATGCTTAAATGCTCCTACTTATTGCTCATCCAGCAGCAGCACACAAGACTTTTCTGAGGAATGACATAGCACTGGATAAAATGCAACACTTCTCTACTCTTGATCATGTTGCAAACTGGGAATTGTAACTTCTGAATGAAATTTGAAAAGAATTGCTGGGAAAGTGGGGGAAGGTGCATGACACTGTTATACAGCGGAAGATCATATCATTCCCCTGGAATGTTAAGAACTTGACCTATTCCAAATTAAAGCCACTTGAAAGTGGGGGAAGGTGCATGACACTGTTATACAGCGGAAGATCATATCATTCCCCTGGAATATTAAGAACTTGACCTATTCCAAATTAAAGCCACTTCCAATTTTAATTTAACACCGAGGAATAAAATCATGGAAAAAAAATAGTTTTAGCATATAAATCTGGGAAAGGATATAAAACATTGTAGGAACTAAATAAAATTCAAAAGCATGAATCTTAGAAAGCTTGTTTTAATAAAAATAAAATCAATCATCCACATCAATTGAAGACTAGATTACAATATCTTTTGTCTGGTTTCATGAAAAAGGGAAAAAACACTAAAATGTCTAGTACATATATACTGGGCTTCTGTATATCACCACAAATTGTTTATTTACAGTCTACCTAGATCCTACCATCATATATAATTCCAAATTTTTCTTCAATTATTACAATGATGTGATTTTAAAAGTAGATGTTCATTTTTAAAAAAGACTTTTAGTAGAATTGTCTTTTTGGTATGTGTTTGTGTTAGGATTCTGGGTAAGTTATCATTCACTGAAGTTCTTGTACATCAGGACTTGAGTGGCTGCCAGATTCTTTGGTCAGCATAATCCTTAAGTCACAAAATTAGGAGCAGGCATGGGGGTGCAGCTGTCCATGCAGTTCCGGTACAGTGAGTGGAGTGTGTCTACAACTGGAATGTGTGCAGAAAGGCACTGAAAATCTCCCTCTCACAGCAGCATGTGGTCTTTTCTTATTTTTAGTTTCCTGTGCCCTTGAAATTTTTGTCTCTTAGATATCTCTAAATACTTTAACTGGAAGTTGTAAGAAGACATAACAGACACCAGGATTTGGCCTCTGCATTACTTATAATTCCCCTATTAGAAAAGGAGAATATACATACCAGAAAGCTTGAAAGTATTTCTCTTACACATTCAATTATCTAATAAAAGTATGTAAAAGATTTTAAGGAGTACTTTAAATAGAACAGTGGACTCCAAAGCACGAACATGTGTTCCCCTGCTTTATACCCTACCTAACTAGTCTCATTTCATTTGTGGTGGAGATGACTCTATTGATAGATATCATCGGACACTATAAATCAGTGTCATCAAAAGTCTTCTTTGGAGCCCTCATGTTTGTGGGTAGTCATGGCTTAGGAAGAGCTTGAGAGAAATGGGGTGATGAGTAGATGTCCTGTCTTCCCACTCACAAATCAATCACAGCAGCTTCACTTTGTTATGCTCTGTAACAAAAAGCATAATCCCATATAAGACTCTATTTGAAAAAGAAAATTATGTTGCTTTAAAAAAAAATCCAAAAGCTTTCCTACCAATGCAGTATTTTTCCTGCAGGAAGAGATTTAACAAAGTCTCTCATGATACTCTTGATACCATGATAATAAAGTGAGGACTAGACAAGAATACAGGTAGCTGGGTTTTAGGAAGCTAAACAGCCATACTTGTCATGTCAACCTGGTCTTCTCTAGTGATACGGCAATGAGATCCTAACCAATTCAATATTTTGGCTACTAACTTGAAAGAAAATATAAACGATGTATTAATTAAATTTGCATGTAATTAAAAAGTGAATTAGCCAGGTAGCATGTTGAGTGGCAATCAATATTTAAAATCATTTCAACAGATTAAAAACTAATGGTATTAAGTTTGAAATATTTCAGACCCACCCTTGAGTCTTAAAAATAATTTTCTCAATTGAAAAAGAAGTAATTCATTTGAAAAAGATCAATAGGTTTTTATGACCGGCAAGCTCAACATGAGCCAAAAACTGTTCTATAAAACTAATGTAATTTAAAACCAAACTCTGTGTAGAACTTATAACATTCCAATTGACCTCTTTAGTGTCTGGTCTACATCTGGAGAACACATGCACTAGTTTGTTTTGGCATTGCTATAATAGAATACCTGAAACTGGGTAATTTATAAAGAAAAGAGGTTCATTTGGCTCATGATTCTGGAACAGCTGCATCTCATGCAGGCCTCAGGCTGCTTCTACTCATGGCAGAAAGCAGCAGGTAGCCGGTGGGCATGAGCAGATCTCATGTCCACATGGTGAGAGGAAGCAAGAGAGAGAAAGGAGGTGCCAGGGTCTTTTAAACAACCAGCTCTCGCAGGAACTAATAGAGCAAGAACTCACTCACTACCTCCAACCTCCAGGGAGAGCATTACTCCATTCATCAGGGATCTGTCCCCATGACCCAAACAACTCACGACACTGCCAGATTGGGGATCAGATTTCTTTTTTTTTTTTTTTTTGTCTTTTGTCTTTTTCCATGTCCGGCAACGGATTGCAACCCTCAGTGTTGCCCCCGTACCGGACCGGGGACCGGCAACGGGATTGCAACCCTTGGTGTTGCCCCCGTGCCTCGCTCAGCCAGTGAGCGGGAACCGGTCTGTATGTGGGATCTGAACCCTCGGGCGGGAGCACCGCCGCGCTTCCCAAGCGGCGCACTTATCCAGTGCGCCACCGGGCCGGCCCTGGGGATCAGATTTCTACATGAGTTTTGGGGGGACAATACATCCAAATTCTATCAATATATATGATCTGGAAATGCCTAAACTAAAGGATCTACCAAGGAAGGTAAAGAAAATGTTGAAAGATCAGCTGGGTTACTTGTAGGTGAGGAAGGTGTTGGGACTTGAGAAGAGTAGACATGACATTGGACAACAGCAAACCGGCTTCAAACACCTGAAGGCCTGCCACATGAAGTAATACTCTCTCCAATGGGCAGGAATTACAGGGGCAAAAATTTCTTTGAGCACAAGGAAGAAAATATAATTAGGATCATTCTGAAGGAAATGGTCAGCCTCAAAAAGCAGACTTAAAAAATCTTTGTAGGGCCGGCCCGGTGGCGCACTGGATAGTGCGCCACTTGGGAAGCGCGGCGGCGCTCCCGCCTGAGGGTTCGGATCCCACATACAGACCGGTTCCCGCTCACTGGCTGAGTGAGGCGCGGGAGCAACACTGAGGGTTGCGATCCCGTTGCCGGTCCCCGGTCCGGTACGGTGGCAACACTGAGGGTTGCGATCCGTTGCTGGACACGGAAAAAAGACAAAAGACAAAAAAAAAAAAAAAAATCTTTGTAAATCTTTGAACAAAGGCATTCGAAAAAGATTAACTTACAAAATCCCGCAGTATTTCTTTTGGACCTTACTTTTCTAAAATCCCATACACAACAGAAGTGTGAGAGAAGATCTTAACTTCTCTGATACCAGTTTACCCACATGGGAACACAGAGGTGCCATGATTCATGGTTAAGGATGTGGGATGGCTCTGAAGAAGAATAAGTTCATGGTGGTTGTTTATCAGTTCTTTTAAATGAAAATACGGCATCCTAAACTATATTATTTTAAAAGAAAAATAAGCTCTTGACTAATGTTTTCTGAGTGTATAAATTATTTATGACCTCACTTGCTGTTTATTTAAATTTTTGTTTTATTGAAAATGATATATCAACTATATTAGATATTTTAAGAGAAGGAGTGTTGTCGTCGATTGTAACACACTGTTTTTTCATGTCATTTGACTTTCCAAGTCCTCATGCATTCTTATTTTTATGTTGCCATTATAGAGTACAGACATTTTTTTACATACATCATTAAAATCATTACCATTTTTCATTATTGTGTAGTATTCATAATATGTCTCAAAAACTGATTAATATTCTCCACAATGTTTCATGACTTAGTAATCAATCTTTAGGACTTTTCTTGCTATTGCACATAATGTTAAGCAGTTGGGTAAATTCTAAATTTTTCTTGCCAATTATAAATATTTACACTTCCAAAAAATCCTTAGAATAAAGTTTTACAGTTCAAAAAAGTTCCCATTGTATTTTGACTGAAATTGCATTGAGATTATATGGCAATTTGAGATAAATGATGTCTCCACAATATTGAATCTTTCTGTTAAGGAGCAACATATTGTCTTTAAGATCTTTCTTTAATATCTTTTCTTAAAGCTTTACAATTTTATTCATATAGGTCATAAATATTTAAGTTTATATAATTTTGATGCTATTGTGATAGATATAATTTTTTTAATTGAAAATGTAATTTTAATAGATAATTCTTCATGAAACATACTTTAGGGACTGCCATTGGGTATTCTTCTGGATGGAATAGTTCAAGCTTCAAAATCCCTCCCTCAAAGGTGAATCCTGGGGGCCACTAATGACCACATGGAAATAACAGTGGTAGCTATTATCTGGTTCTGCTTTAATGCCAGGACATGGTTCTGCCAGCAAATGCTGGGTTTCCTTGATGATCCTGCAGGGCAGCCTGGCCATCTTGTCAGATCCCAAGTTCAGCCTCTGATTTCTTCTTCAGCTCCTCTTGCCTCACACATGAGTCTATATAATTTTAATGCAATTTTCTAGTCGTTACTTTGTGGAAGTACAAACAAATGTCTTCACAATTCAAGAAGGTAATATAAATGGTTCTATCCTCCTATAATCTATTGATGTAACAAATTATATTAATACATTTCCTACTGTTGAGCTGACCTTGCATTCCTGGAATAAAGATCATAATTGTTTTGTATTATTAATTTTAATTTACTCCTAATATTAGTTTTTAATGTATTATTTAAATTTTACCTCTACATTCATAAGTGGCATTGTTCTGAGTTTTTCCTACCTTGTTTTGGCATCAAGGTAAGACTATACTTTTTCCTGACAAACTTCTATTTTGATCAAGTTTCTTTTACCTTTAAAGTTTCCTTGAGTGATAGGGCCACTCTTTCTCATTTTTATAGTATAACATTGATAGCTTTTCTGAAATCTATAAAAATATGTTAAAAATGTTTCTTCTTAATTGCACAGCAATCCCATATATAACCTCTCACCATCTTATAAAACAGGAGCTTCAACAAAGTCATTTTCCCTGCTCATCCTCCATATTTTGTTAAAATGATGTAGAATTCTTACTCTCCATTGACAGTAATCTTACTGTCTACTTTGCCCTACTTATTTCATGAGTTCCTTCTTAAAATCATCTTCAGTTTCATAGCAACATTGTCAGCAACTCTAAATTTAATTAGAAGTTTTATTGGCTCCTTCTCTCACCACTGCTTCCTATATCCAAGGTCTTCCCCTTAGATTCATCTTTTTGTTGTTGTTATTGGATTATTACCTTGAATATTTGTTTTCAGTATGAACCTGTGTAGCATATTGATTTCATTTTAGTCATATTTGGTTGCAGAATTCTAGAATCAAAATCCTGTTATTGAGTTGTAGACATTTTTGCCATAATCCTTTAACATCCAGTTTAACAACTAAGAATTCGTTTGTAAAGATCCTCTTCTTTCTCTGAGATTTTCTTTGTAGTTTGGGATATACACATTTTATGGAGATTTATTTGTGTCTAGTTTTGTGTCTAGTTTTTCCTCTTTCACAATATTATCTTAAAATATTTGAAAGGTTCTTTACATCTGAAGGAAGACAAATTTCTTCAGCTTAGAAAAATTTTCTTTTCATATACTATTTTTTTCTTTCTCACTTATTTTCTAAAATTTCTATTAAACTGATACAAGATGTTTTAGATCTGTCCTCTTTTTCTCCTTTCTCGTATAATACTCGTATGCTGTAGTACTGCACGTGTACTAGATACATTAACTTCTAGATTAACAATTTAGCTGTCAGTTGTATCACTTTTGTTATTCAAACTTTTTACTGACTTCTTTAAATTATGATATATTTTAATTTCCCCAATTTTTTTCTATTCTCCAATTCTCCTTCCCTCCTACCCCCACAGCTTATTCTTGATTTGTGGATAGGATATCCCCATAAAACATTCCAAGAATATCATATATTGATTTTAAAGTTTTCTCTTTGTTTCAGGCATTAACCGTTTCTTCAGATATTCCTTTTTTTGTGTATTCACATTCCTACCTCCTTTTCCTTCAAGTGACTTTTTGTTATCTCTTCAAATTTACTTATTGGCATCTAGAATTAACCAGTATTGGCATTTCACAAATGCTCGTGTGTCCTCAGCATTTGTGAAAAAATCACTCTTCTTGTGTCAGTTAATGTGACTCAAAATTGCATAAGCTCTACGGTAGGAGGGAGAATGGAGCATAGCGAGCTTCCTTTCGTGCTCATGACATTCTCTCGACATGAATTCTAGAAGCCAGGAGTTACCAGTCTGCTTATTTCTCTAGCCATGATGCCCAAGCTGGGAGTCCACTATTGCAGATTCTAATTTATTTAGGGATCAATATTTGCTAGCTATAATCTGGGTGCAAAAAAGTCATGTAGACACTCTTTAAAGAATGAGTGCTGACTTAGAAATCTTTCAGTGAATCACCTGCCAGTTTTCCTGTACTTAAAATCAGGCTTCGCTAACTCTAATCTTGTGGTCTCTTGGTGTTTCTTTAGGAAAAGCAGCCCTCACATTTTCAATGGTGTCTTTCAACTACCACAGCTCCCGTCAACATCAATCCTAACCAATTGGTTTTCATTTTCTGATATTTTTCAGGGTTTCTGATCTACTCATGGCATCCTTTCTAGTTCTTCAGGATTGCTATGGATTTCTTCTGCCATTTCAATGAGATCTGAGAGCAGATTAGAGTTAAAAGTATATGTTCAGTCCCCCATCCTGAACTTGAAGTTCCCGGTAAATTGTATCTTTACTCAGAAGATCATGCCAATGGTCCCAGCAATAATTGCTTTCTATTTCCTTTGGATAACTACCATGCTTTTTATACAACTTTATTCTTATTGTTTCACATTGCATTATAATTAAGTATATGTTTTTCTCTGAAGTTAACTATGAACTTTTCAAGGGCAGTGATAATATTATTTGTGTTTGGATTTCCAGAGCCTAACAGTTTCTGGTGTAAAGTAGGTCCATAATAAAAGGATGGAGGAATGCATATTTCTAATAGGGAAAGTGCTAGAATGAAATGCACAGGTATTTGTTTTGGAAGCTTGAAGCTATTGCAGAGAGTGAAATCCGGTTTTCCTAAATCTGTGTATGTCGTGATTCCTTATGATTTTAAGTATTTGTGAAACACAGTGTCAGCTGCAGTTGCCCTGACATTTTAGAATGAAGGATGATTGTGTCAGCCTTTTCCGTATTTATGCCTTCAGCGAAGATCAGTGTCCCACCAAAGATTTCTGCATATTTCTAGAGATCATGCTCATGGTCACCTCTGACTCTAGTTCTTTTTATAGAATTACTTTAAGAAAGGGCTGGCTGTCATTTATACCTTTTCTTCACTGTATGAAAACAAACATGGCATGCACTCATGATCAGTAATTAAAATAGAAGCCAACAAATAAAAATTACTCGGAAAACTTTTGTGTAAACATAAGTCATTATTAAATTTGAGGGGATCAAGGTGAGATTTACATACACAAGGCTAAGAACTGAAAATTAAATTCTAGATTTCCCTATTCCAAAGCCCTTTCATTTAGCTTACAACTGGGAATTTTTCACTGGATACATAACCCTATGGAGCATCCAGCCTTTTGTGATACTTCTTTTTTCAAAAGGCCCCACCTTTTGAACTCAGACCAAAGAACACCTTTGAATATCTAAAACTAGTCTAAGTGTTCAGATGAAGGAGCTCTATTAGCTGCTCTGAGTCAGTAATGACTTTTAGATTTTATTTACAGGTTCTATCTTCCTTTTAAGGAAGATGTGCTTTTAAACAGCAAGATTTTTATATTTACATTAAATATAGACATGACTAGGCAGCTAATTAAGATTTATTTCCAAAAATTAGAATCTTTACCCAGAACATAAGCTCTTAGAAACATAAGCTCTTAAGAATCAATCATTAACAAACCAAAGTTTGTTGAAATTCACATAGCAGAATACATGATGTAAAAAGAGTAAGAAATATTAAAATAATCCATACATAAGAAAAGCAGCTTTTTAGAACATCCATGTTTAATCTTTCCATAAGCTAATACATCTGCAAATCCCATACACTCAAATAATTACAGAGGAAAAGTAAAAATCACATTGTTATGTCTCCAGTTGATGATGATGATAACTCTGAGATGCCACTCCACAGAAAAAGAATCAAAAGAAGCATTTTATTTATTCGAACATATATTCATTAGTGATAGTTTTCTACCTCAAAAATACAAAATAACATGCTACTAATCACTATAAAACAAAAAGTTTATCAACGCTATTTGTTTACATTTAAAAAATTTAATAAAGATCAGTTCCTTTACGTTGGTGTATAAAACAAAACATTGCCTATATGTGATCTGTAATAAATATTTTCTGCATCTATTTAAATTAATACTAGTGTAAAAAGAGTGTTTTCTCTCTGTCCATAGATCATTTGCTGTCTGAAGGGAAAATACCAAATGGTATTCATTTCACTGCAACACAGGAGAAAAGAAAGTTCAGCTGACTTGTGCTTAAAGGTCTTACATTATTCCAGCAAGCAGCAATTACTCAAGTCTCCTTTCCTCTCCCATCCTGAAAGAAAATTCTAACCACTCTAGAAAATTCTAGGACCCAATAAAATAATGAAAATAGGGGTGCCAATGCTATTGTCTGTCTTATGATGCTATCTTTAACATTGAGATCTTCTTTCCATTTGATAAATTCAGTTTCTACTGGTGCTTCTAAGAATTATGGATATAATTCTGAGCATTTTATGAATAGTAGTAAAATTTCATTCTAGTGAATATCATCGTCCTGTGGGACATTACATTGGAATCTGACCATATGGTATTTAATTCATTATTTTTGTGTGTGTGATTTCCAAGCAAAATTTTTAAAAATAATCAAGTAACTGCCAATTAATTAATTGGTACTGATCAATTTTTTAAGATGTAACTTATTATTCAAGACTTTATTATGAGCACCATACTCTAGCCAACTAAGCTAAACAGCCATGATTATTCAAGACTTTAAAAAACAATCCTGGGCTATTTTTCCTAATAACATCTGCAAGTAAGTCCATTCCAAGTTTTTCCACTCAATTGTTTCTTCTTCAAATGACAAATTAAATTCTAGAATTTAGGAAATAAAACATTATTTATGGTAACCTCTACTCAACTGTATTTTCAGCAAATTTTTATCAGGTGAGTAAAAAATAAAGTTTTATATTCGCCTTATAGTAATATAAATGTATACATTTTTTATACAAACAGGCAAGTAGGCATTTAGTGGGATGGATTTCAGGGGGGTTGATTTATTTAGTCAATCATCTATTATGAATAGATAATTAAAATGCAGAACTTTGATCTACCATATACACAAAATTAAGTATGAAACAGTAATATACATTTTATGAGAACAAACAGAATTTTGCTATGACAAAGATATATCAAGTGTAACTAGCTTTTCTAATGAAGATTATGCTATAATAGGGGCCTTTTTCAGGGACCTAGCAACTGAGAATAATTTAAATCTATCTTCTTAACAGAAGCATCAACATGTATTAAACAATCTATTATTTAGTTTCTTCAAGAAAAAAAATAAAGGTCATATAAGTATAGATCTGCATGAAAAACAGTGTGTGCTAAAAGTTGCATTTTCCCTTTATAAAATTACTTTTGCCTTGCTTTTTGGGAAAAATAGCACACCCTTTCTAAGGCTCCCATATATGTGTAATATGGTTATATCATGCACATCAACTCTTTTAGGATGTCAATGTCAAAAAGTAATACTAAGAACAATAAATGATGATTCATTGATTGTGACAATAGTAACCTGATTCTTTCATTTTGCTATCTGGGTATCTAGGCATACAGTGCCAAACAAGACAATCTGTGCATCTTTAAATAGAAAGAACAACAAATGACCCTGAAAGTTTCTGGAAGAATATGTAATTGTGATGAAACAAACCAATTGTGCTAACAAAATTCTATTTTATTAAGCTGAGAGTGACCAGTTACAAACCCTCATTGATGTCTTTTTATGGATATGCACAAATATTTGATTAGATTCATGTTAAGGGACAAATGAGAGCCTGTCAGAGGACAATCAGTCTGTCAGCTAATAAAGCATCCAATGTAGAAAATAGCCCTGACCTACATAAGTAGAAGAAGCTCTTTTACCCAGATCTGAAGAGTCAGTCTTGTTGTATCCTCTTCCATTCTGAAAGCATAGAGTTTGGGGAGGACGATACCACTGCATATGAAATAACATTTTTTCCTATAGGATCTTAGCTTATTTTTGAAACTTCTAGATGCATTCTTCTGTTCCACATCATAGGTAGTAGCAACATATCTTTTAAAATCATCCAAGAGGCACCCAAGCAGGCAGGAGAACAGGGCAGCCATCTGCCCAGGCCCATCCCAACCACACGGAAAGCAGAACCCTGTGCACTGCACCACGGCCACGAGGCTTAACACAACTTTCATGAAAGTGGTCCGCAACAGACACCACCACAGTTATTACTGTTGCAAGGATGGCTTGTTGCCTAATAACAATCAAGACCACTGTGCAGGTGGCCCACTACATAACTGACTTCACTGACACAAGGAGAGTCACAGGACTAGCTTGGGAAAAGAAGAAGTCTTTCTTCTCAAAGTCCACTCCAGAGTAATAGAAGAAGCAACTGATCTACCAGAAGACCAAAAATCAACATAGAGATACTAGAAACATGAAAAAATCAGAAAATATGACATCACCAAAGGAATTCAGTAATTCTCAAGTACCAGACCCTATAGAACAAATGACTATAAGGAATTCCAAGTAACTATCTTCAGAAAATTCAATGAGATAAAAGAGGATTCTGAAAGACAACACAATGAAATGAGAAAAAATATTCAGGATATGAAGGATGAAATTTACAAAGAGATTAATACCTTAAAAAATAATGTAGCAGAACTCCTGGAACTGAAGATTCATTCAGTGAAATAGAAAACACAACTGAGAGCTCAAGCAGCAGATTATAACAAGCAGAAGAAAGAATTTCCAAACTAGAATATGGTCCTTAGGAAATAACTCAGACAAGCAAGAAAAAGGAATAAAGGCTTTTAAAAAAAATGAAGAATCTCTAAGAAGGTTAGTAGACAACTTTAAGTGCACAAACATCCAAATCATTGGTGTTCCTGAATGGGAGGAGAAAAATAAAAGCATTGAAAATCTATTCATTGAAATAATTATGGAAAACTTCCCAGGAATAGGGAGAGACACATACCTTCAGATCCAGGAAGCTCAAAGACCCCCAAACAGTTTCGATCCAAAAAGATCCTCTCCAAGACACATTATAGTTGACTGTCAAAGCTCAAAGACAAAGAAAGAATCCTAAAAGCAGCAAGAGAAAAGTGTCAAGTCACTTATAAGGGAGCCCCCATCAGACTAACAGCAGACTTCTCAACTGAAACTCTACAGGCAAGAAGCAAATGGATTACATTCAAAGTACTAAAAGAAAAAAATTGCCAGCCATGAATGCTATATCTAGCAAGGCTGTCCTTCAGAAATGAGTGAGAAATAGTGTATTTCCCAGACAAACAAAAACCAATGGGAAGAAAGAAATTCTGCAAGAAATTCTGAAAGGAAACCTTCTTTTCTGAAGAATAGCCTTGCTGGGTATCTGGAATCTGAAAAACAATAACCACTACCACAAATATACAAGTAAGAACAAACCCCACCAGTAAAACACAAATGCAAATGAGAAAAACAAAAGAAACTCAATCTTACCACCTCAAAAAAATCCCCACAAACATTGAAGACCAGTAATCAAAGGAGAAGAAAGGAACAAATGATACGGAAAACATCTAAACAAAAAGCCATGAAATGCCAGCCAGGAATAAGACAATACCTCTCAATAACAACCCTAAATGTAAATGGATTAAACTCCTCACTCAAAAGACACAGACTGACAAATTAGATCAAAAAGCAAGACCCGACTATATGCTGTTTTCAAGAGACTCATCTCACTGGTAAAAATGCATACAGCCTAACAGTGAAGGGATGGAAAAAGATATACCACACAAATGGAAACCAAAAAATGAGTAGGAATAGCTATTCTTAAATTGGATAAAATATACTTTAAACCAAAAACCATAAAAAGAGACACAAAAGGCCACTATATAATGATAAAGGGATTGATACAGCAAGAAGACATAACAATCATATGTATGCACCCAACACTGGAGTAGGCAGGTATATAAAGCAAATACTAGTAGACCTAAAGAAAGAGATGGAACCCAATATGATAATAGTGAGGGACATGAACACCCACCTCTCATCATAAGACAGATCATCCAGGCAGCAAATTAACAGAGAAACACAGGATTTAAACTATACCTTAGACCAATTGGACATGGCAGATGTCTACAGAACATGTCATGCAACAACTACAGGATATTCATTCTTTCGTCAGCACATGGAACTTTCTCCAAGATAGACCACATGTTAGATCGCAAATCAAGTCTCAATAACTTTTAAAAAATTGAATTCATCTCAACTATATTTTCAGACAACAATGGATTAAAGCTAGAAATTAATAACAGGTGAAATTAAGGACTATATATAAATACATGGAAATTAAACAACAGGCTCCTGATTGACCTATGGGACCAAGAAGAAATTAAACAGGAAATCAAAACATTTCTAGAAAACACTGAAAATAAAGACACATCATATCAAAACCTATGGGATACTGCAAAAGCAGTACTAAGAGGGAAGTTTATAACAATAAATGCTTACAATAAAAAATGGATTTCAAGTAAACAAACTAACTCTACACCTAAAAGAAGTAGAAAAACAAGAAAAATCCAATCCCAAAATTAGTAGAGAGAAAGAAATAATTAAGATTAGAATGGACTAAATAATATAGAGACCCAAAATGCAATACAAAACATCAATGAAACAAAATGCTGGTTTTTTGAGAAGAAAAACAAAATAGACAAACCATTAGCTAGGTTAACGAAAAAAAAAAAAAAGAAGAGAAAAAAACCCAAATAATAAAAATCAGAAATGAAAAAGGAAACATTGCAACTGATTCCACAGAAATACAAAAAATCATTAGAGATGGATAAATTTCTGGACACATACCAAATACCAAGACTCAATCAAGAAGATATAGAAAACCTGAATAGACCAATAACAAGCAAAGAGATCAAAGCAGTCTCCCAAGAAAGAAAAGCCCAGGCCTGGATGGCTTTACTGCTGAGTTCTACCAAACCTTTTAACAGGAATTAATACTAATTCTGTTCAAACTATTCCAAAAAATTGAAACAGAAGCCACTCTCCAAACTCATTCTATGATGCCAGCATCATCTTAATACCAAAACCAGACAAAGATACAACAAAAATAGAAAACTACAGAACAATATCTCTGATGAACATAGATGCAAAAATCCTCAGTAAAAATATTAGCAATCAAAATACAGCAAGACATCAAAAAAATTATACACAATGATCAAGTAGGATTCATCCCAGAAATGCAAGGATGGTTCAACACAAACAAGTCAATAAATGTGATTACATCACATCAACAAAATCAAGGACAAAAACCATACAACTATCTCAACAGAGGCAGAAAAACATTTGATAAAATTCAACATCTCTTCATGATAAAGACTCTCAACAAATTAGGTATAGAAGGAAAGTATCTCAACACAATAAAAACCATGTACATCAAGCCCACTTCCAATATCATCCTGAATGGAGAAAACTAAAAACTTTTCCCTTAAGAACAAGAACAAGAAAAGGATGCCCTCTCTTACCACTCCTATTTAAGATAGTACTGGAATTACTAACCAGAGCAAACAGGCAAGAGAAAGAAACAAAGGGCATCCAGATTTGAAAAGATGAAGTCACTGTCCCTATTTGCAGATGGCATGATCCTGTATATAGAAAAACCTAAAGACTCTATCAAAAACTCTTAGGGCTGGTTAATAATTTCAGTAACATTACAGGACACAAAATAGATGCTTAAATATCAGTTGCATTTATATTCTCCATAATGTGCTAGCAGAAAGAGAAATCAAGAAAGCAAGCCCATTTACAATAGTCACCAAAAAAATAAAATACCAAGGAAACAATATAACCAAGGAGGTGAAATTCTACACAATGAGAACTACAAACCACACTGAAAGAAATTAAAGAAAACACAAAAAATGGAAAGACATTCCATGCTCTTGGATTGGAAGAAATAACATTGTGAAATGTCTATACTACCCAAAGTTATCTACAAATTCAATGCAATCCTCATTGAAATACCAATGACATTCTTCACAGAAATAGACAAAAACAGTCCTAACATTCATATGTAACAACAAAGACCCCAAATAGCCAAAGCAATTCTGAGCAAAAAAGATAAAGTTGGAGGCATAACACTACCTGGCTTCAAATTATACTACTAAGCTATAATAACCAAAACAGCATGGTACTGGCACAAAAATAGACACTTGGACCAGTGGAACAGAATAGAGAACCTGTAAATCAACCCACAGACTTACAGCCAATTGATATTTGACAAAGGTAACAAGCATACATTGGAGAAAAGACTGCCTCTTCAATAAGTGGTGTTGGGAAAACTGGATATCCATATGCAGAAGAATGAAACTAGACCTGCACCTGTCACCATATACCAAAATCAACTCAAAATGGATTAAAGACTTAAGTGCAAGACCAGAAACTCTAGAACTACTAAGGGAAAATATAGGGGAAACACTTCAGGAACAAGGACTGGGCACAGACTTTATGAACAAGAGCCCCAAATCACAAGCAATAAAAGAAAAAAATAAACAAATGGGACAATATCAAACTGAAAAGCTTCTGCATGGCAAAGGAAACAATCAACAGAGTGAAATGATAACCTACAGAGTGGTAGAGAATATTTGCAAACTATGCATCCAACAAGGGAATAATATCCAGAATATACAAGGATCTCAAGCAATTACAGAGTGAAAAAACAAATAACCCTATGAAAAAATGGGCAAAGGAGCTGAATAGACATTTTTCTAAGGAAGTCATACAAATGGCCAACAGGCCCTTAAAAAATGCTGAACATCACTAATCATCAGGGAAATGCAAATTAAAAACATGTTGAGATATCACTTCACCCCAATTAGATTGGCTATAATCAGAAAGACAGAGAATAAAAAATGCTGATGAGCATATGGAGAGAAGGGAATGCTCCTACACTGTTGGTGGGACTGTAAACTAGTACAACCACTATGGAAAACAGTACAGAGTTTTCACAAACAACTACTGATAGATCTACCATATGATTCAGCAATCCTACTTCTGGGTATATATCCAAAGGAATGAAAGTCATCATGTTGAAGGGATACCTGCACTCCCATGTTCATCGCAGCACTATTTACAATAGCCAAAATATGAAACCAACCTAAATGTCCATCGATGGATGACTGGATAAGGAATATGTGGTATATATACACCATGGAATACTACTCTGCCATAAAAAAGAATGCAATACTGCCATTCACAACAACATGGATAAGTTTGGAGAAAATTATGTTGAGTGAAATAAGCCAGGCACAGAGGGAAAAATACCACATGTCCTCATTCATAAGTGGGAGCTAAGAGAGAAAGAAGGAAGCAAAGAAAGACCACAGTGGTGTGTTGTACTTGTAGAGGGAGAGAACATACCTAGGATTGTGGAGTGGGGTTGAGGAGGGGGGGAAGAGGCAATTAATTGCATGGAGAACAAAGAGAATAATGGCACTTTGTGGTAATGAGCATGCTGGTGGTATTGATCTGACCATCACTTCTGGGACAGAAGTGGTGACAGTCAGCTTTGTACCCCATGAATATGCATAACCAAGAAAATTAAACAAACTAACAAACAAACAAATAAATAATAAGTGATGCTGCCAGCTCCAGCTGGTGTTGCTAACAACTCGAGGCATTAATATAACACAGTGATGCCCTCATAAAATAGAGCTGACAAAGAAAAAAAAAATCATCCAAGGAACTTTACTCATTTATGTTATTTTTCATGGAAAAACTCAATTTCTTCCTCTTGTCTTCATCAATAGCCCCTTCCAAATCCCTTTATCCCCATTTACCAGTATAGCTCTCTGCTGTAGATTGGATGCCCCCCAAAATCAAATCATTGAGGCTTAAATCTCTTCTATCTGTTGGGGGGGGAATCCTATTATGGTAATTGAAAGGTGGGGCCTTGAAGAGGGGATTAGATTCTGAAGACCATGCCTAGTGAATGGATTAAAAATGGTGGTCATAGGCAGGTGAGCAATGCCTTAAGTACATATATTTTACCCGGTGAAGGAGAAAGTCCACCTGAGGATGAAATGGTCATGTTATCCTCAGAGTGACAATGGAGATTCTTATCCTTTATAATGACAGCATTTGTAATATTACAATGAGAAAAAACACATGCAAATGGAATCAACAAGGAATTAGACACAATAAAATAAATAAAATAAAAACTTCATAAAAGGTCTGGGAAAAAGTGTAAGAGGGATTTGTGCCACAAGGAATGACATCATGAAGGATAAGAATCTGATGCATGTGTGAAGGGGTTAATGTAAACATTCAGTTCTGGGTACTGCTGACCTCTTGCATCTTCCACTGACTGTGGTCAAGTCAATATAGGAAATAAATTATATAATTGTTTTTCTACCATGCCTGGTCTATTGAACTCATCTATTTGGCTGTTCAGGAACTCAAGAGTTGGGTGAATGGCACTCACTTCCTTCCCTGGCTCTCTGAGTAAGCTGGCCTGGGATGGTATTGGTCCTTAATATTGCTCTCAATATTGTTTAGAAGGGTTGGGCCCATCCACAGGGGTAATCAAACTTAGTCAACAGAAGATGATTCAGGAATTTTTTTTCCCAAACCAATTCAAAAATTAAATCTGCTTATATTATGAAATTTGACTTGCTTATCACTCAGACTCTCCTGAAGATCAGCTCTGATCACAGAGTCTTGTGTAGTGTAGGGCACCCATGAGAAACTCCATCAGGGCATTCTAAATAAAAGAGCATTGCATTCTCCAAACTCTCATGACTCCCTATTGCTTACTAGACAAAAATGATGTGCTTTATCCCAGTGGACTAAATTAAGCACTAAATTAGCTTTGCAACATTGTCTCTCTCACCTTTGGTCTTGAAATTTTAGTTCACAGTTCTAAAAGAGTGTTGAAAAACCATGTATACATTTATAAGTTGGTGTTGAAAAACTTTTATTGCAAGTTGGAAAGTTATCAAAATGTTCTTTTTATATTTATGTTTTAATAAACATTACAATAATTTATTATACTACTTTATGAGTATCCAATGAAATCTAAATAACAAAGCAATTTGATAACCACAATAACTTATTTAAAATGCACTCAAACGTGATCTTTAACAGTCGGAATTTTTACATCACTCATTTTTCTCCTTGAACTCACACTTTCATTCTTCTTCTTCAGAATTTTAATCTAATGTAGTTTTATGATTGAAAGTCTTTTACTGACCATCTCATCATATGTCACTGCAATAACTATCAACTTATTTAAATACATATATTTTCCTGTGACCACAAGCGACTAGGCATTAAATATTAAAGTACCCAATAATCTGATCAATTTTTTGGAAAAAGTAGATGGCAATACTCTTCTATGAGTCTGAATAACTTTTCAATGAAATACAAAATACTAATTTGCCTCCTCTATGTGTTCCTGCTACTCACGTTTGTAATAATCTATTGGAAGTGAAGTTTCAGGTTTTTCTCCCTTTCCCTGAAATCATGTAAAATATATCCCTGAGATGCAGATAAACACAAGAGCACGAAAGCTCTCACCAAGCTCTTAAGACTGAAGCTGCCAAAATGCGAAGAGGGTACTTTGAAGAGACTGGTATTCACCAGCATGCCTTTTACAAACTTTGTTTATTCTAAGGCAGAAGAGAAGAGATATTTTGACATTCTCATGAGTTTGTTGCCTGGATAAAATAAGATGTCACAACCTTCAGTACATCTTACCACCAGGACTGACCCGTAGGAGACATGCAGAGTTTTCCAACATTGTTAAACAAAATGTGCTATCATCAATTCTGTTGCCAATTCTACAATATTTCCAAATTTCTATCATCTTGGTCCAGGCCATAATATCCTGTTTCTAATGCCCAGCTTTGCTTTGACCCAAATACATATAGAATGGGAAAAGATACAGAGCCCAACCACAGACTGTTGGTGCATTGATTACAGGAGACTTTACAGATTTTAGTGTTTCAAACATTTGTTTTGCTCTCTGTTTGGTACCTCAGAGGATTTTCACCCAAGGGCAGTATACCAGAGTAAGATTTGGGATAAGTCAGAGGTGAGCTTTCTTTGTCGAAATGGAAGAAGGGTGATTGTAAAAGAGGAGGTGAGAGAGAAGAACCAGCACATTTTCAGATAGATCAGTTTCAGGAAAGGTATACATGTGGGATCTGGGAAATGATTCTATTAAAACTGTCTGTGACTGTTAGCCCCTGGAAAGCCTTTGTCTACTCCAGGAGCACATATATTGCAATTTGAAGGCCATGACATAATCTATATTTATTATCAAATAACACCCATTTATTATCCCATAGTTTCTGAGGGTCAGGAGTCTGGGCATGGTTTAGTTGGGTCCTCTGTTCATGGTTTCACAGGCTGCAATTGAGGTATTGGCCAGAGGTAAAGTATGTCTGAGACTCAAGGTCCTCTTCCAAGCTCCCATGGATGTTGGCGGAATTTAGTTTCCTACAGCTGAAGAACTCATGGTGACTTGTTGCTTCAAAGTCAGCAGGATTGTTTCTGCAACTGTTTTGCATTTTGCACTGCCAGACCTGCTTTTAAAGGGCTCACCTGAGTAGGCCAGACCCACCCAGCATAATCTCCCTTCTGATTAACTCAAGGTCAACTAATTAGGGACCTTAATTATATATGTAAAAATCCCTTCACCTTCTTGAAGTAATATAATCCAATCACAGAATGACATCCATCATATTTGCAGGCTCCATTCATACTCAAGGGAGGGGACTGTACAGGATACATACCCCAGGGAGCGAAAATCTTGGTGGCCATTTTAGAATTCTGCCCATCACATACAACAAAACAGAACTTCCTAAATTTCAAAAATTTGACATTTTCTCATCCCATTCATTTACAAATAGGCTCCACGTGTGTTCTCTTTAACTAAATGTTCTTTTCCTATTTGGCCCAGCTTTCAGAGAGTACTTCAAATTCTTTCTTCTTTACAAAGCATTGCAAAGCTCACCACTCAACATAGATTAGTAGAAGGCACTTTTTCCTTTTTATAAACTTCCATAACAGTTGGTCTGTATTTCCTCTATGACAGTTTTGTTATTGTATAAATATTTTATTCCCTTTCTAGATAAGTAACTGCTTGAATCATATCTGGTTTATCATTGCATTGTCCACAGGATCAATGCAGTGTCCTGATGTAGAATGCATGCAGATACTTGAATGAGTACATAAATAAATAAAAACGTGCCATCATCTAAACTTGAAAGTGTTTGTAGCTCTGACTTCTCAGCCTTTCTCTAATCTTATATCCAGGTCTATCTATGACTAGTTTGTAAGTGTATAGAGAATAAGGCCAATGCTCCTTTGTCTCTTCCAATACATTTCATTACAAATCCCAGTGCTAATTCTTATGTGTATATGTTTTTGTAACCAAGTAGCCTTATCTCAGACCCTAAGAGCAACCAAGCATTTGCTTGGTGTGGTTTATGGTAACATGTTTTTTCATTGTTTTTTTTTACTTTGAAGTGGGGATAATAGAAATCTTTCAAGTTCTGAAAAGAAAGTTAGAAATGGCTGGAATTCTGGGTCTTCAGTATTTAGCAAGTGTCTTCCTACTACCAGATTCTGAAAAGAAATATGAATAGCAGGCACACCACTGCAAGGAATCGCTTTCCATGTGGCTGTGGACACAAATCCTTCTGTAGAACCCTCCAGCTTTGGTGAGATGGACTCAATCATTTGCAAGCAACAGTGAAAATATTTGACCTTCAGTCTAACACCAAGACTAAAACCAAACCAAACCAAACCCTTGGACTATTTATGACAGTCTCACATCTTAATCTTAACCCCTCAAGATCTTGCCACTGGATGGCCAAAGGTAATCCCAGTGCAGGGCGGGGGGGGGGGGGGGGGCATCTTAATCTTAACCCCTCAAGATCTTGCCACTGGATGGCCAAAGGTAATCCCAGGGCAGGGGGGGGGGGGGGGGGCATCTTAATCTTAACCCCTCAAGATCTTGCCACTGGATGGCCAAAGGTAATCCCAGTGCAGGGCGGGGGGGGGGGGGGGGGGGGGGGGCAATCAAAGAAAAAAAAGCATTTTTCCCTTGGGCTTAAAGAAGAGTTAACTTAATTCACATACTGCTGAGCCTTCCTGATGCAGGAGGAAGCCCTAGATCTATCTACTATACAAACGAGGAAGCCAACAACCAGATAGAGTAATTCCAAAAGGGAGAACCCCAAGGGCAGCAAGTGATGCAAACATATACACTTTGCCAGTCTTTGTCAGGAGAGGGGGTAAATATACTTGCCCTGAATTTATGGGTTAATATTAACCTGAAGCGTGCTCTGTAGCAGTCCTCAATTTTTCAGGTAGAGAGCAGGTTGAGATCTCCTACCTGCCTAATGGCTTAAAATGGTGGGAAATCTTCCTACCTACCTTGTGGATCGTGTTTCATTAGATGCTTACTGGTTTGGGTGATTGGCTGCCTCTCTCTTTTCCTAAGCACCTGTCAGATATACATGAAAAAGTGAATAAAGTTGACTTTAAAAAATAAAAAAAAAACTAAACTGAAATACTTTAAGTTAAATAGGCCACTCTCTGCCTTAGAAGAAGTTGCAAAACAAGTAAAACTCCTTAAGAAAATAAAAAGAAAAAAAGAAAAAAGAAGCATACACGCAGGATTTAATTGCCAGCATCTAATTAGTTTTAGACTAGTGCTGTAAAAAAAACTTAGAGAGTAGCAAAGATAAATATTTCAGCTAATTTCCCTATGTACTGTGAATAAGAGAGTGGAAATGATTCACAAAATTGAATGTTATGAAGTTATTTGCAAAGTATATTAAGCCAGTTTTTCTACGTAATGAAGTGTCCTTTACAGTTTAAGAGACTTCCCAGGAGCTGACATTTCTCTCATAAAGAACATGGCTCTTGTGGTTTCATTATGACTTCTTGAAACAATCTGAACTTTAGACCTTTTCATCTGCCAGCTGAGGGCCCATCTACACACTAACTGCTGTCTAATAGCAGCGCAGGGCACCAAGGCTCAATGTTATTTCACTTGCCATGACCTAAATCTCTGGCCAGACAACAACACGTTGAAAAGCCTCCTTGATAGTGCCTGATAGCTTTTTTCTCCTCACACTCACTGAGCGAGTTGCGCATTGTGCCGAATTTTTAAAAAAAAATCAGATTGCATGGTAGAAGGTCACCGAGCAACAGGAATGTCATTATGAAACAATTCAATGCATCATAACTTCTTCTCCTGTGATCGGCTTGAATCCCTTCACCAAAGCCCCATAATATAATCTAAATAATGCTGTGTTAGAAAAGTGAAAAAGAGCAAGAACCAAAACCAAAATTACTGTGGCTAAATTTGCATGAGTCGAAAATGCTCCCTGTGCCATTCTTTCTCGCTAAGAAGGAAAACATATTGATTTTTGTTGTTGTTGTTGTTGTTGTTGGCTGGCCAGTAAGGGGATCTGAACCCTTGACCTTGGTGTTATTGGCTCCACACTTTAACCAAGCGAGCTAACTGGCCAGCCTATAATTTTATTTTGAGTTATAAAGATTCTATCTATTGCTCCTACCTTTAGTTTGCTGGCTGGTAAATCTATCTGACATATGATTTCATTTTATATAACAGTTATTTTTTAATGGACCTTTATAGCTCTTATCTTAGTTTGTAGGGTTTATCCTGATATGTTTGTACAGTAAGACTATGTTTTCTCCTCTAATTCAAAGGCATCCATGGTGTCTTTTATCCTGGAATGATATATTTGCTTTATAATAAAAGCATTTTCTTTCATTATGTATTTATATATTTATCGTTTGTTGACACCATCTTTTTTCCAGTGCACAAATCATTGTTTTTATCTGGAGAAGAAAACAAAAGAAGCTTCTAGTAGGTTGCAATTTCCTTGAGGGGCAGGAGCCTAGTTCTTAGTACAGTCCTGGGACATGCAAGATCTGAGTAAATTTTTTGTGAATGAATAAGTGATTTAGTATAATAGCAATACTTACAGTATATATTAATATATACACAATTTTTACAAAGTAAATCCACTGCTACTCAGGAATTAACTACATAAATTAACTACTGATAGCAACTAACACAAGATTAGCCCTCATATATTTGGAAATATGAAGTGCAATTTAAAGAGAATCATATACTATTTTTCATGAGTATTTTAATGAAATAGAAAAAAGTTAAGAAAGGAAAATATGAAATAGTTTCCAATAATGCAAATGTGTAAAATCCTGGCATGTACTTCATAGGGCATTTATAATTTCATTTTATAATTTCACATCTATGGCTGTTGTAGGAATGGAGGGAAAAGATTAAATTTTTTTCTGTGCCTAAAGTGATTATCAAGGGATTCTAAACGTCTTAATTTTCTCCTTTCCTTGTTACCACTGATAATTAAGCATTAGCACTCATTAAATATGCCAATTTAAAGTTCAGCAAAATCAGAAACATCCATTATTTAAACAGGGCTTATCAGTGAGAAGGGACTATTAAAGGTGGCTTCACTGTTCTATCAGAGGCTTAAAAAGTAAAAATACATATAGGTCCCTGGAAATTCTATTTCTAGGATTTGGAGAATTAGACTCGCTCAGTCCTGAATTTGGGTTATGAAATCCCAAATCTGGATACTCTTAATTTTTGCACTGGATTCAAACCCAAACTTTCTCACTTTTGCTAATAGCTACAAAGAGCACACGGGGCTTCACCATCCCTTAGCCTCACAGAAATTTAACCAGCTCTGTTAAAAATGCATATCTTAGGGCAGAAAATATATTTCACCCCTCAAGTTAAAATGATGTATTAGAGGTTCAAAAGAAATAGAAGTAGATTACACAAAATATAGCTCATTTTCCCAGAAGATAAATGTTAAAGGCTGATTTTTTTTTTTAGCAAGCCAAGAGACTCCTTTTATGATATATATGTGCCTTTGCAAGAGCCTTTAATCTCTTTAAGCCCTGATTTTCCTGGTTGAAAAATTGAAAATCAAAATTGAAGTAGTAAAATATCAGCTTTAATATGGAGTGGAGGTTTCTGGCTTACTTTGGTACCAGGCTAGCGTGATAACTGCCTCTGCCCAATTCTGTCTCAGCACATCCCCACATGAAGATAGTCTGTGACGTGTCCAAATGCACACACCTACAGACAACCACCACAGACATGCTTGCCAAGAATAAGGCAAATGCTAATTGAGGAAAAAAAAAATGAGTAGCCTAATGTGTGTGTGTGTGTGTGTGTGTGTATTTTACTTTCTAAAACAGAACCCTCCCAGAGTCCTGAAAGAAGGTAGGAAAACACCTATTCCTCTTTTCCTAGATCAGAAATGTGAGATCTTTATTAGCGGTTCTCAACCCTGGCTACCCATTAGAAGCCCCTGGAGATGGCCTGTGGTAGGTAGAATTCTAAAGTGCCCCTGCCCACCAATTGCCATGTCTGGTGATCTGATCAAACATTAAGTACTGCTGTGAAAGGATTTTGTAGCTAGATTTAAGGTTAGTTCCTAATCAGCTAATTTAAAAATAAGGAAAGTATCCTGGAGTATCCATGTGTGCCCGTGTAATGGGTCCTGAAAAGCAGAAGCGTCAGAGACAACACAGCAGAAGAGGAGAGATGAGGCAGAAATGGAGGTCAGAGAGATCTGAAGCTTTGGGAGGACTCAACCATTGCTGACTTTTAAGAAAAAAGAGCCGCGATTCAAGGAGGCTCCTAGAAGTTACTATGACTTCTAGCTACAGCCAGCAAAGAAACAGCCACCTCAGTTCTTCAGCTGCGTGGAAATGAATTTCACCAAAAACCTGAATGTGCCTGAAGCGCACTCTCCTGAGAGTGTAGTACTGCCAGCAACTTCATACGGAGCAGAGAAAGCAGGACTGGACTTCTGTCCTCCAGAACCATAAAATAATAAAAGTAGTATTGTTTTCAGCCACCAAGTCTATAATGATATGTTACAGCAGCAGTACAATATTAATACATGGCTCCACCTTAAAAAAACTTAATCAGTATCTCTGGGGATAATGTTAGGCACCAATATTTTTCAAAAGCTTCCTAGGTCAATGCTTATCAAATTAATGTGCATGGGAATACTGAGCACCTTATAAAAACTCAGATTCCGATCAGTAGGTCTGGGGTGAGACCTGAGAGTTCAAAGAAACTCTGGATGAATGCTGCCGTTTCTCATGAGTAGGAAGACTCTACATGATTCTAAATTAGCCAGCTTTCTCTCCACTTTGTGGATGTCACATTTAGAAGTGACCAGAATACTGTTATTGTACTACCCCATCTTTCCACGTTCAGTTCAAGACTGCAAATTGTGGAGCAGGCAGACGGGGTCAGAACATACCCTGATGGGTGTGGACCTAACAAGCAAAGCACAGCAGGTAGGCAGGATTTTAAAAAACTGGACTTTGGCAGGGTACAGGTAGAATATTCTCATTTTCAAGTTCTTAATCAGCTCATAACACCACAGAAAGAAGCAGTGGAAGTAATGGAAAATCTTATCACTGCATGGCACAGTAAATATCGATGAAGAACAGTTAGGTTCTGTTGGTAATCAGCTGAAGACCTGAGAAATGGATCCAACTAGTAAGTGACTTATAATATGAAGAACTACAGGAAATTTAGATAACCTATTTTAGAAAAATAGGCTAATTCCTCATTTCCTCGAAAAAGGAAGGAGCTGTGATAAGACACTAATGAAAGGGAAAAAGAAAGCATCATGAAAATTTAGTAAAAGAGCATATCTCTGAAGAAAAGATACTGCAGGATCTTGAAGAAAATTTTAAGATAACATTTTGCATCCTCCCTGGGATACAAGAAGACACGGCCCCTATAAATAAAAGAAGAAATGATAAGGAAAAAATATTATGGTATAAAAAGACAATAGGGTAACTTTCAAGGGGAGGAGTAATAACTAGGAAGGAACATGAAGGGCATTTCTGGAGACAAGTGATATTCTGAATCTTGACTGTGGGATTGTTTATGCAGGTGCATGTAGAATGTGAAAATTCATCAGGATGCATAATTCTGAAATACTAGTCTGTACATACGTTTTAGTTCAATATCAAAATTTAAAGGGACAAAAATGACTGATCAATCAGCAGGGGAAAACAAGTAACAGGAAGAGATGTCAGGAGGGGTTACTGCAGAAATGAAGAATTGCAATGAAACAAAAACTAACAGCAGAAATAAACCTAAAACATGAAACACTGAATAGTAAAATTGACACTCAGAAATCTAAGTTATGTAAAGTAAATAATTTTTAGGGCTCTCTTAAAAGGCGAATGAAAAGTTTATAAAAATTTTCAGAGGAAGGATGATATGAATAAGAGATAATAAAGATATACCTAGGAATTATAGGTTCTCCCAGGGGAAAAAAAATTGAAAAACTGAGGCATCCGTAGAAAGAACAGTTTGGAGCTGAAAATACATTTGCTTTTGCCATTTTAAGAAAACCGCCTCAGCCTTTTTCCAAGGAAAATTTATGAAAATATAGTTCAAACAAGACATGTTCAAGAAAAAAAAGTAAATGTAATAATAAAATTTAAAATTATGCAAGCATTTAAGAGAAAAAATATAATCCCAGGAGGACCGAAATGTTTGTCTATTTTATTCTCCACCATGTCCCAGGTGACAAGATTAGAGCCTGGCCTATACTAGTCACTCAATAAATATTAGTCAAATAAATGAACTTAAAAAATAAAAACATATTTTTAAAACTGTTTATTATTAAAAAAAATAAAAGTTCAAATTTTCATCAGCAAAATAAATGTAGAATAAAATTAAGTTGTCATGTACTCACATTTGAAGGGGAAAGAATTTTGTATGCAGTTCAATTTCTCTTCATAGGTAAAAATAATAGAGACACATTTTCAGATACAGAAAAACTCAGGATCGCTTATGAACTTGTTTAAAGAAAAAATTTCTTGAAGGTGTATTCCAGTTTACTGAAAGATAATCAGTGTAAGAATGTGAGGTTATGGTTTTGTTGTTTAAAAAGACAGAGATGAGCACTCAAACTTGTTAAATAGAGAGCTAAATCTAATTACATTTTTACTATATGGTGATAAAATAAATATCAAGGGATTTCTTAAAATAAAAGATAGGTAATATAAAAGTGATGTTTTACCAGTAATTCTCTGAGTCCTAATTATATAAACAGATACTGTAAAGTGAAGAAGGGAATCATGGGGAGAGAAATAGGAAAAAGGAAAAAGGAATTAAAGTAGAATAAATTCCTCAGTTTGATTATAAAATATTTTAGAAGTTATCATTTAATTCTTGAGTTCATGATTATAGAAATATTCAATAATTGTAGTACCTGAAGGTGACTTCTATCAGAATTATAAAACATAGAACTTTCAAGTTAAAATCATATAGTAGATCTCTTAATTCATATATTAAGAGAGAACAATAAAGAAAGGATATAAATTATATAGCATTGGAAAATAAGAACAAATTAAGAACAGAATATCAAATGTAACAATAACTGAGAGTGGGCTGAACCACCCCCACAAAAGACAACTTTTTACACTGGATGAAAAGCAAAATCAAACCAGCAATGTTAAGCTGCTTATAAAATAACACATGAAAATTAAAGTGAGACAACAGAAAGGATAAACACTTATCGACAGAACACAGACTAAAAAAAGATGGAGAAAAGGGATATTAATTCAAAGGGAGTTAATAAAACATACAATTCAAGGCTGAAAAATAATTACACTTGAAAACAGTTATTGGTAAAAAGAGTAAGTAAACATGAATATTTTAAAAGCAAATAAATTCATTAGCAATAAATTTTATAACTTAGAAACTCAAGAATATGTGCAAAAGGAACAATTGTAGAAAACATTAAATGGAAAACAAGGTAAAATATTGGTCAACTTTGCACACTACAAATTGAGCTCAGGCCCACTCACCTTCCTCGGCCATGGTTCTGGTGGGAGTTCCTTTTCTACCAGTTGGTGCGTTGAGCTTCCAGTAAGTCTCAGGCCTGCGTCTGCCTGTGTTACATTAAGATACAGGAGGCTGGAGTTGTATCTGTCTCAAAAGCAGATTTTGAGAGATCGGAAGACCCAGTGTAAGTGTAAGTCTAAAGAGGTGTAATGGTCTCAGAAAGAGAGTGTGGTTAACAAGGAAAATTGCCAAAGATGAAGTAACTTACAACAAGTCTTTCTTCACATTGAAAAAGACACAACCTCTGAGAGGAAATAAAAACACTTAACCTTATCACCTTAAATTTATGAAGTATTTTTTTTTTGTTATTGTTCTTTCATTTATTTAGGAGTTGCCAGCCCAGGAAACAGTGGAACATGTCAAAGAGTGTTTGTTATCATTATTTAATATTTTATCACAGCATTATCCCCAGTGAAGTGAAAAATATTTTTATAAAATAGAATGCCAGTGAATTAATTGAAATTAAAAACTAAACCTAAGACTGCTGAGATATATTTCAACTTCATTTCTTTAATTCTTAATTTTAATTATTTCTCATCAGAATTTGGTATCATGTCTACATTCAAATTGTGGTATTTTACTGAATATATTTCATTGTCCTTTCTCCAGTCTGTGAAAGTCTCATTTTTATATGACTCTTAATAGCAGATATAAAATGGGATAAATTTATTATTGCAGTATTTACATTGAAAAATGGCAAGAAAAATTATATAGCATTCTGTGTATCACCATTTCTTTCAAGTTACAAATTTTGTTTCTGGGAACTGTAAAGCATTCTTATGAGCACAATCTGGACTTTCATAATAATCCCTGCAGTTAGGTCAATGGCTATTGTCCTCATCTTACAGACGGGGAAACTGAGGTGCATAACAGCTGAGCGACTTACTCTGATCTCATGGCTAAGTGCAAAGGTAGGAATTGGACTCAAGTCTTCTAAATCCAAATGTAGTGCCTCTTTGATTTTTTCATGCTGCCTCTTAAAACATACCTCGTGAACATTGGTTGACTCTTTTATTCCTTCTTGGCTTGCATTCCCGGTAACTAACTTCAGGAGGGAATTCAGTGGGTTGCTACAGATGATTGCTGCAGGAGCAATGGGTCATAGACCCTTAGCTTTGTGACAGATCAAATCAGTGACAGCACAGTACCATGAAATAATGCCTTCAATCTTTTAGAATAAATGGATTCCACAAAGATTCCACAAAGGAATCCACAAGGGATCCCACAAAGATTCAGCCCAGCTTAAGACCAGTCTGCTGGCCTCTGGAGCTGCAGAACAATAGTTATGACCTCACTCTCTGCTTCAGCTGGGAAGATTAGCTTTCCCTGATCTGTCTACTGGCATGACAGTAATATTAATTCCAGGTTCCATTGCTGTCTCAACGCCCTGCCCTCAGTGTGTCAGCAAGAGCCTGAGAATGTGAACACCTGTGTTCAGTACGCATTTGGATTCTGAGTAATTCTTAATTTGTTGAAATTAGGAACATTATTAGAAATTTAAAATAATTACATGTATTGGTACATGAGCCACCCAGTGAGTCCACAGTATTTAAGAATGTGAAAATGGCAGATCTCTTGGAGATTTGGTTCCCAATTAAGATCAGTCGATTCTCTCAAGCACTGACTCATTTGTAAATATCACCAAAAGTGGATACTGTTTAATTAGGAAGTTCTAGACAAGAGAGAAAGACTTGAAAAATATGAGCCCCAACTAGGTTTTTGAGCCCAAACCGAAGAACACCCAGTGTAAAGCACCTGGGAGAATAATTAACTGGCTTTAATCTTTCTTTTTAGGTTGTTGACCTGAATATATCTTAAGTAGAGAAGGTGTTTAATTTTTTATTTTCCTCTTTTTAGAGTTCTTTAAAAAAATCAATTGGTTCAGCTTTTGTATAAAGGGCCAGAAAACTTTTAAAAGGAAGGAAATATTAGTATATTCTTTGTTTTTATTCCTATGTAAAATAAATTGCCTAATTGATACACATTTTAGATCAAGGACATGAAAGTAGCTCATATTAGCTAATAGAATATACTACCAAATATTTGATTCCAAACTAGTGTTAATTATCTGAAAAAAAGAAACATTGATTATTGAATGTGATTTCTTCCTCCCATATATTCAAAGTAAACGTACATGCATTTTCTACAGTGATAGAGTCTAGAGAAAGAAGATGGCCAGATGAGAGCAATCCTGTTGTTATATTAAGGGGTCTTCAAGTGAAATGGGGAAGCAATTATTCAAGACTCACTGTGATACACATATGGGGTTGACAAGCACATGGAGTCAAAATAATTTTGTTAATATTCTTTGCCCCTTGTTCTCCAAGACAAGGCTCAGATCCAGGTGAGAGGAGCCCTGCTCTGAGCCCCTTTTGGGAACCCTGCAACATACAGCAACAGAAATGTACTAACCTGTAATGCTAAAGAGCCACTCCTGTAACTAGCACTGCTGAGGCCCCAGGGAAATCCTTCTCTGCAACTCTTACTCCTGGCCCCAAAACAAAAAGTGACTGGGCCTGAGTTCTGTGAATGTTTGTTGTCTTGCAGAGACAGGATCAGGTGCTACTTGGGAGTACAAGAAGAGTTGAGTAGTGGCAAAACTTGGGTAAAAAGTAAGAAAAGTTCACCCTTCCTCTCGGAGAACATAAATGCATTACATTCTTGCATAATAAAGAATGGTTTCTAAGTAGTTCCAAAGTCCATTTTTCAGCCTCTCTTTGCTTTCCAAATCGTGTTTCTAGAATGACTGACAAATTACCATGGCATTTACAACAGGTACACATAGTAGCTAAAAAAAATTGTACAATATTAGACAATTTATATCAGTCTAAATTTGCTTATATATGCATATATGAATCAGGATAGGATTCTTCACATTGGAAAATAGAATTGAAAATGGTTTTATCTTCGCAAAAATATTTTAGAAGACTAAATTTTCAATTTATTAAATTTTAAAATTTGGGTACTAATTGTTTTGACAAAATTCCAATATACATTAAACAAAATTTATACTTTGACTTTAACTTTAACAAAGATTTTACATAGTTTTTGAAATGAACTATTTTGAAAACAAAAATCCTCTTAAATTTTCAATTTCTTTCACTTTAATTTACATTATGAAGAACATATATTAACATTCTGTATACTTTGAATGAAACAATAGTATTATTTTCTAATTCTTCACATCAATGTGAATTAATCTGTCAAGTCATAAGTAAAATAGAAAATTCCTTGGAGCTAGAAAAGAAAAAAAACCTTTAAAGAAAAAAATTTAAAACTCCAAAGAAATGATTTGCTTAACTTTTTAAAAACTGAAAACAGTAAAATTAAGACGTTTCTGGTAAATATAAACCATATAACATTTTTTAAGCATAACATTATAATATATTCATCTTTAAAATTAAATGCAGATCTGAATAATGACACTGAGCCAATGAATTGTTCTTGTCAAATACAAAATTTGAATAAGTCAAGTGATTTCTTTAGTAAGTGAAGATTTTAATTGCTGATCAAAACAGTGGGAATAAATAAAGAATTACTCATACAAATTTCCGACTAAGAAGCAACAAAATGCTGTTCTGGCCTGCCTGTTAGAACAAATTGCATTCATGAAATTAGCTAATTGGGTTTTTAAAAAAAGTTGGGAACTTTACAAACAAAAATTATTCTAGAAAATTACCATCATATCTTTCTCTCAGTATGAATATTTTCTGGAAAAACACAATAACACAATTTGATTCATATTATTTATTATGATTTTCCACTGGATGAGGATGGCAGAAAATGTTGCTTGGCACCACAATTCCCTCAAATGGAAAGAGACTATAAAATCTGCCCTTTTTATTCTAAGTTTAAAGACAAAGATTTTGCTATTACTCTTACATGTTTCACAATGGATCTTTGTAGATCAGTTTTGACCAATGCAATATTAGTGATTAAGAATGTTTAGGTTATTGATCACACACATACACACACACCCCCCAAAATACAAAATGACATTTGTCTTCACAAAAGTAATGTGTGCAATTCCTAGAACTGAAACTTTTGAGTAAATACTAAATAATGGATAGTTTTAAATAAAGTACTGATACAGAATACTGGAATGATGTTTTGTGATACACTGTTTTATGATCGTATCAGCACAATATTACATAAAACAGAGAAAAATTTCTAGACTTTGTGGAAACTATTTCAAATGGCAAATACTAGAATTATCAAACACATAAAACAATGTAAAAAATATTATAATACATGTCACTACTTAAGATTGACTACTTAGCAAATAATCTTCATTAACAATTGCCATTACCAAAGCAGAGCATGTCCAGGGCCCTTGGCAGTAGCTGAGGGCAGCCCTGTCCACACAGAAGCAGGAAAGAAACAGAGCATGCCTGGGTGTTAGGCAGGAGCAAAGGGCAGCATCCCCACCCAGAAGCCAGCAAAGAGCATGCTGAAAACACCACTTCCACACTGGGGGCCCAGCACAGCCACCACCACAGCCATGGTTGCCACAAAAGTGGCCCAATGCCACAGCAGTATCCACAGATACCAACCAGGTGGTCCACCAGACATTCACAAAATACCAAAACAAACAAACAAAAAAACCTGCCAGCCAAGAATACTATACCCAGAAAGGCTATCCTTCAGAAATGAGGGAAAAATAATGTCTTCCAGGCAAACAAAAACTGTGGGGGTTCACCACCAAATGACCAGCCGTACAAGAAATAGTCAAGAAAATCCTACATCTGGAAACCAAAAAACAATAGTCACTACCACAAATACACAAGAAACAACAAAATCTACTGGTAGAACGAAATACAAATGAGAAAGAGGAAGAAACTAAATCTTACCACCACAAAAAACCATAATGATGATGTAATAACACCCCTGCTTTATTTCTGATTTTAGTAATTTGGGTATTCTGTCACTTTTTTCTTGGTCAACCAAGATAAAGGTTTTCAAATTTTGTTGATCTTTTTAAAGAATCAACTTTTGATTTTGTTGATTTTCTATATTATTTTTTGGTTTCCTATTTCATGTATGTCTATTGTAATCTTTGTTATTTCCTACTTATATTTGTTTTTGGTTTAGTTTGCTCTTCTTTTTCTATTTTCTTAAGGTAGAAGTTTACATTACTGATTTGAGAATTTTCTTATTTTTGATATAAGTGTTTACAGGTATAAATTTTCCCCTAAGCACTGCATGAGCCCTGCATCCCATAAATTTTGGTATGTTGCACTTTCATTTTTATCTCCAAGTACTCCCTAATTTCCCCCTGATATTTCTTTCTACCCATTATTTATTTAGGAGATTGTTGTTAATTTCCACACATTTGTGGATTTTCTAAATTCCCTTCTATTGTTGTGATCAGAGAACATATTTCCTATAATCTTAGTCTTTTTAAATGTATTGACTTGCTTTGTGCCAAAAATAAAATTAATTAATTTTAAAAAACCTGACATTACCTACTGATGGAATTGACTCAATTCTCTTCTCCTCTTGAACTGGCTTTGAGAATTATAGAAGCTAAGATATACAATTTTAGGATGTATCATTTAGTAAGAAATAACAAGCCATTATTTACAGTTTTACTATATAATTGCACTATTTACAGTAACTATAAAATATATTTTATGGAGGTAAAAGTCAGCATACTGTAGGGAAATTTACAGTATATTTGCCATACCTTAGGAAAAAAACCGAGAAAATTTCAATTCTCTATTTAAAAAGATATCTTATCAATCCACAAAAAATACATATAAAAATAACCTCTAAACATATGAATAAATGTTCAATTTCACTCATGATATAAGAAATAAGAAATGCAAATTAAAACAACACAAGGATGTCATCTCTCATCTATCAAATTGGTAAAAATTAAAAAGAGTAACTATACTCTGTTGCAAGGCTGTGGCCACACAGCCACCTTCACATATTGCTGGTGGGAAAATAAATTGGCGTAATCCTTATGGGATGGAAATTAGCAATATCTAAACTAACTACATATTTACATTTTGACCCAGTGATCCCACTTTCTGAAGATACACCTCCAATAATATGAAGACACATATATACGAGATCGTTCATTGTCACTGAAAAATATTGGAAACAACATGAACGCCCATCCATGAAAGAGTGGCTAAATAAACTATGTTATATTCACATGATGGACATTCTTTTTTCTTTCTTTTTTTTTATTTAAAATATTTAAACATTTACTTGTACATATTTGTGGGGCACAGTGTGTTCTTTCAATACACACATATATTGCACAATGATTCACTTAGGGTAGACAGCACAGATTTGTACCTCTTGGTCCACCACTTCTCCTCCTCCTCTCCCCCCACCCTCCACCAGCACCTCTGGTAACCACTATTCTACTCTCTACCTCTATGAGAACTACTTTTATTTTTGCTTTTAAATCCTGCATATGAGTGATGTCATGTGGTATTTGTCTTTCTGTGCCTGACTTACTTCACTTACCATGATGGTTTCCAGTTCCATCCATGTTGCTGCAAATGATAGCATATCATTTCATTAATAGCTAAATAGTATTTCACTGTGTGTATATACCACAGTTTTCTCCATCCATTTGTCCATTGGTGGACATCTAGGTTGAATCTATCTCTTGGCTATTGTGGATAGTGCTGCACTAAACATGGGAGTGCAAGTGTCTTTTTGATATGTTGAGTTCATTTCCCTTGGGTATATATACCCAGGAGTTGGATAGCTGGGTCATAGGGTAGATCTAGTTTTAGTTCCCTGAGGAACCTCCATACTGTTTTCCACAGTGGCAGTACCAATTTATACTCCCACCAGCAATGAAGAGTTCCTTTTTCTGTGCATCCACACCAGCATTTGTTATTTTTTGTCTTGTTGACAATATATATCCACTCTAACTGGAGTGAGATGATATCTCACTGTGGTTTTACTTTGCATTTCTCTGATGAGAAGTGATGTTGAGCATTTTCTCGTGTGCCTATTGGCAATTTGAATGTCTTCTTTTGAGAAATGTCTGTTCAGGTCCTTTGCCCATTTTTTTAATTGGGTTATTTATTTTTTTGCTGTTGAGTTGCTTGAGTGCCTTATATATTCTGGATATTAGCCTCTCATTTGATGTTCAAACACTTTCTCCCATTCTGTAGAGGAAGATATTTATCAACTGATATGGAATGCTTTCTAGGATAATAAGTACAGTGTTGTGTCAGGCAGTTAATTAATAATAATGTTTGTAGTAGGTTTAAGCTTCTGTAAAATGTATAATTTGTTGTGATTACTTTTCTTAGTAAATATTCTTTTTTTAAAAACTAATTGTCTTCATAATTTTGTTTTCTTTTTCTTAAAAAAGGTCCCTGATTTGCATCGACTTCTGGCTACACAAAATCTGCAATTTCTTCAGAATTGTGGACTATGGTCTGTAAATAAGGCGTGTACTGTCTTTTGATATTCCTGGTAGGTTTTCCACCAAAATGAATCCAAAGCATTTTTCTAAACCAATAGTTTCCAAATCCAGCTGAGCATCAGAATCAGCTGTGGACCTTTAAGCAAATGGAGATTGCTGGGCAATTCCTAAGTCTGGGTGCCGGTCAGAAGTCTATATTTTCCAAAAGCCCTGGAACGGATTCTGAGCATCATCCAGGTGTGGGAAAATCAACTGAGAGAATGTTTACAAGATAGGAAAATAATAAAATTATTGTTGCTCTGTATTTTTTATTTAAAACTTTGTGGTTAATATCAGTAATTTCTTAGTCAGGACTTAAGTATTTGGCCAAGGGTATCTCATCCTGAAATCTGGGGAACTTTAAGGACAAATTAAACAATAGGAAAGGATTCTGCTTGCCTCAAGTAGCACAGTTTAGTGGATGATGCCTGGACTTGGAGCCTTTCCACGGGAATTGATTCCTGACTCTGATATATCTATGGCCTATGACTCAGCCAGGCTGTTAATGTCAGTATCTGGTTTCTCTTCTGTAAAATGTGTACAGCTCAGTATTTTTCACATAGTTGTGAGGATCAATGGAGATACACAATGTAAAGTGTTCTTATAAATTAGTAAGTGTTATAGTTCTGAAAACAATTATCAGTATGTATTTAAAAGTCTTATTATTATGTATTTATTATAATTTTTGAAGTCTAATTCTATATTTAGATAATATTATTTTTATAAATTAACATCTATCTATCTATCTATCCATCTTTCTCACCATCTTCCCTGTGAATTAAGAAAAAAGCATGAACTTGGGTTATTTGAAAAATTCTATGCCCTTTTTAATACTATGTCAGTCTCAGCCTCAGATAATTCTCATAGGATTTGAGGTGGAGCCATATACAGGAATCTAAGGCACTTTGAAAATTACTCTCCTGGAGAAGAACAGGAGCTCCACACTTCTTTAAAAGGCAGCTGAATAATTATATTCCATACGATCTAATATAAACATTTACATCTATTAAACATATATCTTTCATAAAGTCTGGCAGATTCAAATACAGTTATATTATTATATAATTGCCTTATTTTCTGATACATATTGTGTGCTATTATTTCAGAAAACATACCAAATAAAATCATATTTATCTTAGATAAATACATTCTGTATATTTTCAGTAAAGTGATAGAAGTCACCACAATAATTAAAAAACTACATATGGTTGAGAAAAATGCCAAAGGGGAGAAAATTAATTTTGATTTTGGTGGTATGTTTCCTGAGCTGGAACAGAATCTTGAATTACTGGTGGCATTCACACCTCTTCATTACTGCTGTTAGCAATTCTTTATCTACTCCTGGAGTCTATAAAAGCTTAGTGTATCAGAGCAATGCCAAATTCATATATAACTCCTAATATGGTGTTATGAAAATGACTCATTTCACGCAGATCTCCATGATGGAGCACGGAGTCCACGTCAGTTCACAGAAGGCTCTTTTCAATCTTATTTTAAATAACTTCAAAGTAAAATTATGACCAGCACATTTCAATAGCACTTTTGAAATGTGTTTCTATTACACATTTCAAGCAGAGAATGTTATGTTAATTTCCCTATCATCCAAACAGATTCTATATTCTGGTTCTTTGGACAGATGGCTTTCATGCTTCTTTGATTAACAACTAGTATGTCCTGACTTAGTCCATACACCACTCTCTCTGCCACAAACACACACACACATATACAGAAACAAAATTTCTAAAGTAATACATTTCATTAGTTTTACAACTTTTACTTATTCTGTTTTCTTCTATTCTGTCTATGTCTTTAAAAAAGACTGGTTACCCAATTAAACTTCTGTAATGTCACAGCAATGTGCAGCTGGAAAAACTGCCTTACCAGTGGTTTCAAAAACCACTTGGGTTGCTCACTTCTGTGGCACATGTACTCAAATTGGAATGGTAGAAGATTTGCATGGCTTCTGTGCAAAGATGACATATAAATTGGTGAAGTGTTATATATTTTTTAAAAAATCACTTCGTGAAATGTCCTTCTTCAGATGAATGAATAAAGAAAATATGATTTATACAAACAATGGAATATTATTCAGTACTAAAAAGGAAGGAAATTCTGACATATGCTACAAGATGGTTGACCCTTGGAGACATTATGCTAAGTGAAGTAAGCTAGTCACAAAAGGACAAATACTGTATGATTCCACTTATGTGAGGTACCTTGAGAAGTCAAATTTATAGAGACAGAAAATAAAATGGTGGTTGCCAGGGGCTGGAGGGAGAGGGAAATAAGGAGTTATTGTTCAGTTTATATAGTTTCAGTTTTGCAAGATAAAAAGTGTTTTGGAGATGGACGGTGGTAATAGTTGGATAAAAATGTGAATTTACTTTATACCACTGAAATGTACACTTAAAAATGGTTAAGATGGTAAATTTTATGTTATGTATATTTTAACCACAATTGCAAAAACCGTTTTTTTTTTTTCCTTTTTACTGACTGGTAACGGTATCGCAACCCTCGGTGTCGTGACCGTACCGGGGACCGGAAACGGGATCGCAACCCTTGGTGTTGCGCCCGCACCGCGCTCAGCAAGTGAAGGGAACAGTGCGCCACCGGGCCGGCCTGCAAAAATCGTTTTTAAAAATCACCTGGGGAAACACAAATTCCAGTGATGTACTTCGGATTTGCTGAATCAAGGGTGGGAACCCTGAATCCAGGAATTTTTTTTGTAAGATATAAAAATGTTTAAATATTATTTAATCCAAAATTAATATAAAATGTGTATCAACATTATAAATTGAAAAAAGAAAATACACTCTCTTCTCTAGTATTTATGGTTGTTCATGAATCTGGGATTTTTTAAGAGCTCTCCAGGTAAATCTGATGCAAAAGTGGTTTGGAAATCACTGCATTAGAATACAGCTATGACTTTCTTTCCCACCATCCAAGTTCTTTTACCACTTCTCTGAGAAGAACAAATATGAGGCATGGTCCCACAGAAGCCTAACCTTGTCCTTGACCTGGCTTTAAAAAAAAAATTAAGAATTTTTCAAGGGGGAAACTTGTTTTACTTGTTTATGGATATAGACACTGAGTACAGGGAAAGAAACTCAAAAATAATACTAAAACACACAAGATCTAATGCTGGATCTCCCACTTCTTTGCAGTCATTTTCAGAATATTCCCTCAACTGAAAAAAAAAAACAAAAAAAAACCTACTTTTACTTTGCCTTGTATATACCAAGTCCTTTTCATGTATTACTTCATCTAGCATCACAATGTCCCAATGCAGATTTACATTTTTATTTTATTGATAAGCAATGAGAGGCTCAGATATGTCAATGTCTTGCCCAATGTCACATAGCTCACACATGGTGGAAACTACCTCTGCCTGATTCCAAAACCTTTAGCCTTTTCAACACTATTCTGCCTCTCTGCAAGATTTCATTCCATTTTTACACAGCACAGTGGAGTAGACCTCATTACTGTCATTTTAAAAATAAGAAAAGAACCTCAGGGAGACGACTTTATGAAGGTCACACAGTAAGCCTTCACGTTTTGATTCAATTTTCATCCATAAAATAGAGCTATTTCACCTCTGAGAAATATATTGAAGAAACCAAATAAAATGGAATGTCATAAAAAATAATGCAAGAAGAAGTAAAATCTTGATTAATAAAAAGTGTCAGGCAGCTATGGTTAATTGAAGGTTAACTAGAGGCTTCTTTTTGTTTTAACCTTTAATGCTGAAAATCCTTTCAAAATAGATTGAGCCACATCCTGGTTTATGTGAGTTTAGTGTAATGAACACAATTAAATCTTTCTTTGAATGTTTTCCTTTTTATAACTTAATATTCCTGCAGATGTAGATTATACAGCAAATTGATTTGAATTTTTATGGAGGTCAGGAAAAATCTTAAATGTGACTCTTTAGACCAAATCTCTAATAGCAGCTTGTATCATCTCTTTCTTTAAAATAAAATGCCAAAATCAGTTACAGTCTGCTTTTTTGGTACTGATTCAAGGAAGTTAGACCATAGTTATCTTCTATGGTTGATCAATATTTTATGCCCTTCCCCCTCCAAGTGGGATTTTAGGCTGGAGAACTATTAAAGTTTTCTGCTCATATAGAGAATTCCCTTATATCAAGGAAAAGATGTATTTGTGACTTATACAGATTGTTCAGAGGTAATAAAGTCCTTAAGCTTTTTCATTTATTAGGAAAAATATAAAAGGTGCAGGTTTCTGATAGAATCCAGGGAAATCCCCACTCTGAACAGTTGACCTCAATCCGCCTTGGCCCACACTAACTGATGGCACCTTTAACCCTCTCTTTATGCACCATTCATTTCCTTCACTGTTTTCATTGACAGACACTTAACTGAAACAAAGAGATGAATCATTTGAAATGGGAATGAATTAAGGAATAATCAAAGAAACACATACCAGAGGTAACTGTTACAAGTTCTTTGGGTATCTTTATTGGCTGGTCAACACCATAACCTTTGTAGATTAGCAAAATAATATTGGAAATAGATTTCTATTGTTGAAATTAGTGATTAGTGATTTTTCAAATAGAGGCTCAAATACTTTGGATGCATCTACTCTGTTACAAGACTACAGTTTAAGAATCTAACCAACCTTTCACACTCTTAAGAGTGGCACTCTAGACTTGATTCCTCTCTCTATACACTAGATTAGGAGACTGTTGGTCACCCAAGTCTACCTAGAAAGTCAGTTGAGTACTACTGTTACAACATTGTGTTTGTTGCATTTCCTTGAGTGAATCTTCCATCCTAGGTACAGTCTTAGCACACTAAAAAAAGATAAAGCAAAGAATTGGTAGAGCTTATAGGACTATTTTGTGTGTATGTGCAAATCAATGTCTATATTTGCAGAAGAATTCCATTTTCAATTACTTTGAAAGTTTGCTTTCTTTACTTAAAAAGATAGGTCATATAAGAGCAGCTATGTACTACTGGCTATTGATTTCTACCCAAGGAAGCCTAATATTTGCACATACAAATTGTTTAGGTCAGTTCACAACAGTAGATATCGAAGTAAAGTTTTCATGAGTATTCCTAAAGATATTAAGACAGTGGATAGACTAGATGTCCAATAAAATTTCTTCCACTCTACAGACACAGAACTGTTCATATGAGCCTGCATTCTGAATATCACTAGAAAAGGAATCATTTCTCTGAAACATTTTGCTGATTAGAAATGACTTGTCAAAAAGAATTTGCTCGGGGATGGCCTGGTGGCGCACTGGATAGTGCGCCGCTTGGGAAGCGCGGCGGCGCTCCCACCCAAGGGTTCGGATCCCACATACAGACCGGCTCCCGCTCACTGGCTGAGCGAGGCGTGGGAGCGACGCCGAGGGTTGCAATCCCGTTGCCGGTCCCCAGTCCGGTACGGGGGCAACACTGAGGGTTGCGATCCGTTGCCGGACACGGAAAAAGACAAAAAGACAAAAAAAATAAATAAATAAAAATAAAAGAATTTGCTCACACCCATATTCTTGAACTGATGGTTCCTTTATAGAAGTCCATTTGCTATATAACACAGGCAGAACTTAAGTGAGAACATAGCAATTGTGATGATAACTCAGGCCCAGCATTTCCCGGGAAAGGGGTTGTGAGCAATAGTCCCCCTGATGAGGCAGTGATGGACTGTGGCCACTGGAGGAGGGTCTGAGGAGCTGCCCAGCACGTGTGAAAAGTGACCTGAAGTTCTGGCGCATGTAGTCTTCTCAGAGAAAAAAATAGGATTGCCCTCTGTTTTCCTCCCCACAGTGCTTCCCCTGCCCTTTCAAGATTTCGTTTTACAGACCAAGCTTAACATTTACCTGAATCTCTCATCATAAGATTGAAAAATTGTGGGTAAGATGCCAAATGATGTAACTGAGAGATCTACAACCAGGCAACTAATTCAGACAACTCTGAGAGACATAGAATTCTCATTTCTAACATATTGTCTGGGAAAGCCAAGTGTCCTCCATGTGCAGTTGCAAGGAGTTAACAAATATAACCCAAATCTTATATTTTCTGGGATAAAATCTGGCTTCATGTTTATGAATGTTATTTATGTCATTAAGAGGGCTGAATGTCACTTATATTTATCACCACATTTGTGGAGCTGGATATCAGATTTCTCATTCTCTAAAGCTGTTAAATTTTGTGGTTAGAGACATATCTACCACATCGCCCCCTTCCCTAACACTTGAGAAGGTGATGACAGAGAGAGGTGCCTAACCTGATGTAACGTTATTTCTCAAATTCTTCCACCTCTTGTAAGTGAGTCTGAGTCAGCACCCATCTTTCTTGCTTTCTTCTGTTTTCTTTTTTGCACATGCCTAAGTTATCATTTGATCAATACTCTGGCTATCTACTATATTATCCAAAACAGAAAGAAAATGTTATATCTTTACATTTTTAATAAAATAGATTTGAGTAATTATAAGGTCAGCATCTTCCCAGTCCGCAGCTTTGCCTGTGTAGTGCACAGAGGCTTCCTCCATATTTGTATTTCAGCACCTTAGCAGTCTTGCTTCTGGCAAGTCTTTAAAAAAGAAGGGAGCGCAAGTTTGAGGGCATTCACTTCAAGGCTGCTTTACTTTGAAGATGTTGAAAGAGGCAAAACGCCATTCCTTCTCTAACCTCCAAAAAGCCATGTGATTTATGGAATGATAACTTTTCTTGAGCCCATCAGAGTGCCAAAGTCACAAGTCATCGTAGTCCATCTGGACTACTATAACAGAATACCACAGATTAGGTGGCTTAAACCACATCCATGTATTTCTTATGGTTCTGGAGGCTGGGAAGTCCAAGATCAAGGTGCTGGCTGATGTGGTCTCCAGTGGGAGTATTCTTCCTGATTTGTAGATGACCCTCTTCTTGTTGTGTCCTCACATGGTCGAGAATAGAGGGAGAGTAAGCTCTCATGTCTCTTTTATAAGTGCATTAATCCCATTCACGAGGCTCCACCCTCATGACCTGAGTACCTCCCAAAGGCCTCACCTCCTGATACCATAATCTTATGGATTAGAATTTCAACATATATGAAGTTTGGGAACAATAAACATTCAATCCAAAATACAAGACAATCAAGTAAACTAAATTCCAAAGAAGGACAAGACTCATTCAAAAAAAGTCAGGGTACACTTTTCACCTTTAGCAGAACATGGGACATGCAGCATACCAGATGGTAAAAAGAAATCAGCTAAAGCTTAACAAATTCTTAAAATATGAAGTGTGGACAAACACATCAGTTTAGCATAGCTGGTAGAATCAAACAAAAGAGGAGTTCACCCTCACTCCCATTTTCTATTTCACATGCCTCCATCAAGTGCTTACAAGAATGATTGGAGGAAGAAGAAGTGAGAAGGTAAAGCCTCACTCAGTGGTACAGGCATAAAGTGGGTACCTGGCAGCTGCTAGTGACCAAGCCAAAGCTATAACTATTTCCTTGAACTGTCTCTCCTACAAAACAGAAGTGAGTGAATGAACTCTCTCACTTCCAGAGCATGGATATTATTGCTTATGGATAATAAAGATATTGTTGCTTCTGGTACAGGAATAGAGTAAAATCTGTCTGCTTCTGGGAAAGGGGTAGGAAAGCCTCTCATCCTGAGGACACAGCCAAAGAGCCATTCTTGCTGAGTGATGGAGTTGGGATGTGCTGTCCCCTCCAAAACTAAGGTGGAAATTTGATCTCCAGTGTGGCAGTGTTGGAAACTGATTGAGTCATGGGAGCAGATCCCTCGTGAATGGATTAATGCTCTCCCTGGGGGAGAGGGGATTAATGAGAGATCTCTCGCTCTATTAGTTCCTGCGAGAGCTCGTTGCTTAAAAAGACCCTGGCACCTTCTCTCTCTCTCTTGCTTCCTCTTGCCATGTGATCTGCTTGTACCTGCCAGCTGACTGCCACTTTTCCACCATGAGTAGAAACAGCCTGAGGCCCATGCCAGATGCAGCTGTCCCAGAATCGTAAGCCAAATAAACTTTCTTCTTTATAAATCACCCAGTCTCAGGTATTTCTTTTATAGCAACACAAAACGGACTAAAACACTGAGCTAGAGGTAGAAGCAAAAGTCTGTCTACTTGGATGCAATAGACTGAATGTTTGTATACCTCCAAAACTTATGTTGAAACCTAATCCCCATTGTGATAGTATTTAAAGGGGGGACATTTAGGAGGTGATTATGTCATGAGAGTAGAGCCCTCATGAATAAGATTAGTGCCCTTATAAAAGAGATCCCAGAGAGATCCCTCTACTCTTCTACCATTTGAGGACACAGCAAGAAGACTGCTGCCTATGAACCAGAAGGAGGGCTCTCAATAGACATGAAATCTGCTGGTCCCTGATCCTGGACTTCTCAGCCTCCAGAACTGCGAGAAATAAATCTGTTATTTAGAAGTCAACCAGTCTATGTATTCTGGTATAGAAGCCCAAATGGGCTAAGATAATGGGGGAAGGACAATAAAGTATCTTGAACCTGGCACCCTGAACTCATAACAAAAAGAGATCTGTCTTGGACCTAGAGCCCTGCACTCATAACAAAAAGAAATACTAGAGGATGGGCAGGAAACCCTTGCCTATGACCAACTACAAATAAAAAGCAGAGTTTGACTGCCATGGGAAAGAACAGCAGAGATGTAGAGAAAGCCCTACCCTGGAGGCCCAGGTACACAAATCCTACCTAAAACTGACCAGAAAAATAAGCAAAAAAAAAAAAAAAGTGCCCTAGCCCCATTACAAATCTATCACTGACTAACAAGCAACAACAGTGTACTACTGGTCCAAAGCTAAGAAAGAAATTCCCTCTGTAGTGCAGCTATGCAGAGACTTCCAAAACCTGAGAGTGGAACTCAAGCACCTAGAAAGATCCTCCAGCTTCTGAGGCAGGACATTAAGCACAAAGTAATGGAAGCTGAACGCTAGAAGATTTGAAGCCTGTACTGCTAAGAACAGCATCACCAAGGAAAAAAACCCAAGCCCAGCTCAACTACTGACTATGTTAAATCGACTCTCCACACTAAGAGCACTACTGAAGAAGGGGCAAGTCCTTCTCCAGGCATAAAGGTTATTCGTCTCAGACTCTGTAGTTCCTTTCCACACAATGTTAATCATTCAATCAAAAACTACAGGGCACAAAAATGACACAAGGGGAAAAAAACACAAAGAACAGAAACACCAATTCACCAACTGTAAATAGTTAGAGCAATCAACAGAACTAGATGGAGAAATGTCCCAGATGTTGGAGCAATCAAATGGGACTTTAAAATAGCCATTATGAGTATCTTACAGTGTCTAGTGGAAAAGATATCACATAAGGAAAATATCACAGAAGATATCATATACAGGAGCAGATGAGCATGACAGCAGACAGAAAGAAACTACTCTCTAAAAAGTCAGGTACACATTCTAGTAAAAAGGAAAAAGCTATCAAAAGTGATTGTCTTCACTGAGCTTATACGTCGATAGGGTGCTATTAAAAAGTAATCAGTTAGGGCCGACCCAGTGGCTCACTTGGGAGAGTGCGGCGCTGGGAGTGCAGCAGCGCTGGGAGCGCCAAGGCCGCGGGTTCGGATCCTATATAGGGATGGCCACTGCGCTCACTGGCTGAGCACGGTGCGGATGACACCAAGCCAAGAGTTACGATCCCCTTACTGGTCACAAGGAAAAATAAATAAATAAATAATCAGCTAATTAGAAGATAGGTAAGCAAAGAAAAATCCAAAATGAAACATAAATAGAAAAGACAGTGAAGGAAGGAAGGAAGGAGGGAAAGTAAAAAGAGTCCACAGCATCCAAGATCTGTGAGACAGTTCAATTGGCTTAATATGTAATTGGGTCTCAGTAGGAGAAAAAAGACAGAATGGGTAGAAGACATATTTAAAAAGGCATTGAAACTAAAGGAAGAAAACAAACCACAGATCTAAGAAGCTCAGAGGACACACACACATCTAAATATATCATAGTCAAACTGCTTAAAACCAAAAAAGAGAATATCTTGAAGGCATACGGAGGAAAGAAAAACATTATGTGCAAAGAAACAATACAGCAAGCCAGAAAACAATGACTGGCATCTTAAGAGAGTTTAAAGAGAAAAAATTGTCAACCCAGAATTGTATACCCAATAAAACTATCTTTCAAAAATGCAGCAAAACAGGGATTTGTTTCTTTTCGTGCCAACAAATGCAGAGAGAATTCTTTCTCAACAGACCTGTGCTAGAAGAAATGCTAAAGTTCTTCAGGCAGAAGCTTTGGTACTAGATAAAAAACTAGTTTATAAAGTGAAGTTGAGTAATAAAAATGGTAAATATAAATGTAAATATAAAATATTTTTCTTCTTTTATTCACTTTGGAGAAGACTTGATTGCTTAAAGCAAAAAGAGAAACAATCTATTATAGGGTGTTTACCAAATATAGAAGCAAAATTATGCCAACAATAATACATAGGATGGAAGAGAGGAAATTGATTTATTCATACTGTGTAAGATTTCTGTGCTTTCATTAAGTAATACAATATTATTTGACTGTAGTCAATGGTAAGATAAAAATGTGTATTATAAATCCTAGAGCAATCATAAAAATATTTATGTAACTTAAAAGCCTTCTTATAAATGAAGATAAAATGGAATAAAAGTATTCAATTTAAAAGAAGACAGGAAGAAAAAACAAACAGGTAATACCAGCAGAAAACTAGTATCAAAATCACAGATTTGAATTCAACTGCATAAATAGTTACATTAAATAAAAAATTCTGCAATCCACAATTAAAACACTGATATCAGATTGAATAGAAAGGTAATACCTAACTATATGCTTTATATAGTAAATTTTGTTTAATGTAAATACATAGCTAGGTTAAAAATGAAGCTATGGAAGTTATTTCATGAAAACATCAATCAAAATAATGCTGGAGTGGCTATATTAATACCCCAAAGTTAGATTTTAAAACTAGGAATATTACAAGGGACAAAGAGGAACATCACATATTAATAGAGAATACATCAAAATTCATCAAAGGGATATGACAATCTTACATGTATTTTGCTATATCCCAAAACAAAGCACATAAATTTTTAAAACAAAACAAGTAGAGCTGAAAAAAGAAATAGGCAAATTCACAATTATAGTTAGGCTTCAATACTTCTCTCTCAGAAATAAATAGAATAAGTTGATAGAAAATAGGTAAAGATATAAAAAAGACCTGAACAACACTATTAGCCAATTTGACCTAGTTGATAGAACATTTTCATGCATCAGCAGAATACACAATTTTTTTCAAGTGCACATGCAACATTCAGAAAGATAGGCCATATTTTGAGCCATAAATTAAACTTTGACAAATTTAAACTGATTGAAATCATACACAGTATGTTCTCTGACCACAGCAGCTTTAACCTAACAATCAGTAGGAGAAAAATATTTGGAAAATGTTCAAATATTTGGGAATTAAAAACAGAATATCACATAGGTCAAAGAAGAAGCCATATGGAAAATTTTTAAACATTTTCAATTTAATAAAATGGAAAACCTAATGAATACAAATGTGTTAGATGCAGCTAACAATGCTCAAGAGAAAATTTCTATTATTAAATGCTAACATTGGAAAATCACAGAGATTTTGAATCAAATTCTGGAAAATAGAAAAAGAGGGGCAAGTTAAACCCTATACAAACAGAAGGAAGAGAATATAATAAAAATAAGAGCAGAAGTAAATTGAATTGAAAACACAATAATAATCAGTAAAATTGATGAAACCAAAAGATGTTTTCTTGAAGATATCAATAAAATTTTAAAATATTTAGCCAGACTTATCAACAAAGGGGAAAAAAGAGAGAAGAAAAAAAAAATCATAATCAGGAAATAAGGAGAGGACATCACTACATATTCCACAGAAATGAAAAGGATAGTAAGGGAATATTGTGAACAACTCTGTGCCAGTAAATTTGATAACTAAGAAAAACTAGCAAATTTCTTCAAAGACAAAAATTACCAAAACTTTCGCAAGATAAAGTTGATAAATTGGGTAGTTCTATATATTTTAAAGATGTTGAACTCAGAGTTAAACCTTTTCAACAAATAAGCTGCCAGGTGCAGATGGCCTCACTGGTAAATTCTACCAAACATGTAAGGAAGCAGTAATACGAAGTCTTCTGACTTTTTCAGAACAGAGGAGAAAACATTCTCATACTCATTTTATGAGGCCAATATTAGTCTGATGCCAAAACTTGACAAACTATTTAAATTTATAAATTTTTTAAATGATTAAAGAGACTTAAATAAATTTAGCCATAAACCAATATTCTGAAATTTTTTTAAAGGCAAGCAGATTTGAAAAACCCAAAACATATAAACTTATAGAAATTACAGTGTCTGTTTTCATAGAGCTTTTCTTAATGGGAGAGACAGACAATTAAAACTTAATACTTAATAGGGCATGTCATGGTAAATGTTAAAAATACATAAATTAGAATGAGATTATAAAGAATGTTGAAGGAGAGGCTGATATTTAGATACAGTTTTAGGTAAAGCTTCTCTGAGAAGGTGAATTTGAGCACAGACTCTAAGGAAGTGAGAATATGAGGATCTGAATAAATCACCGAGAGGGCTGCAAGGAGAAGTAGAGAAATAAAAAGTACAAAAGAGAAATTAAGATACATGGAGAACAGAATGAAAAGTTTAATATGTATCTAATAAAAATTCTAAAAAGAAAGAATAAGGAGAAAGATGGAAAATAATATGCAACTAGATCTTGACTGAGAATATTCTAGAATTGATGAAAGAACCCATTTCCATATATGAAAAGAATACAAGCTCTAGGACACATCACAGAATTAGATACATAAAAGCAAAGCTCCAGATAGACAATTTTTGATGAAACCACAGGACACTGTAGACACATTTTTACAACAGTAAATGATAAGTGAAGTACTGGAAACAGTATGTAATGTACTCTTTCAAGAAGCTTGGCTGTAAAAGGAGAAGGTTTGAGGACTAGAATGGGAAAAGGAATCAACTGCCCTTTTTGGCTTTAGTTGAGGAGAAACTTGAATATGTTGAAAGCAGGTGGGGAAAATATTGGTAAAATGAAATGATTAAAGACAAGTGAGAAAATGTGATGGGGCTAATTTTAGTGGGAAGAAAGGTGATTCAGACACACAGTGGAGGAATTCGTTCAAGACTGATGGACAGACACCTTTTCTGTCATCACAGAGAGACAGCAGTGAAAGTGAGAAAATGTGATGGGGCTAATTTTAGTGGGAAGAAAGGTGATTCAGACACACAGTGGGGGAATTCGTTCAAGACTGATGGAAAGACACCTTTTCTGTCATCACAGAGAGACAGCAGTGAGCATGGATGGGTTATATACACAGATGACTGCAGGTCAGTATAGCAGGCTTTTAAAAGGCTGAATATTGAGGTAGCATCCTGCTGCCTCTCAAGCTTTGATTTTAAGGGAGATGGGTATGCTTTATGTCATCCACCACCCATCACAACCAGGAACATAATGTTTCCTAGTGCTTGCAAAAGTACATTTTTGTAATTTAAAAAATATATATGTGTTTCTTTTAAAAAACAAGTGATCTTACGTACTTTGTGGGTCAAATCAATGTAAGAAAGAAAAGAAAATCTACATTTATCCGTAGGTTTTAAAGCCCTTTCACCCAATCAAATAAAATACTTATGGCTAAGGTATATTAATAAAAATCTCCAAAGACATAGTACATATTTGTAATTCCTTTCTCCAGGTAACCTGATTTCTTTCTCAGTTTTCCAAATGAAGAATGACACATCATTGTTATGACACAATGAGGTAAGACTTCAAAGTGTATGTGGGTGTTAGGCAGAAGAATACTGCTAACAAATGAAAAAAAATGTAGGTTGGAGTCCCACATACCATTTTTTAAAAAGTCATGTCTGTTGCTCTCAATCACTTATTGCTAAAAATGAAATATCACAGAATATAAAGTGTCAGAGAAGCAGTCAAGAGACTTCCTTCAGATTTTTCATTGCATAAAATTAATTGGTTCAACTGAAGTTGGAGGATTGTCTAGGGGTTACTGATAAATGCTCTTTAAAATCCATGTAGCAGTAGGTTTTGAAGTGAGAGGGAGCTCTATTAGTACAAGCTGTTCCATTGTCGGAACTTATAATTTGGTCAAACTAATTATAGAAATAAATGTTCCCATCAGAAGTTGCATGCAATTGTCAATAAAATTAATGTGAGAGAGAACTAGTGTGCAGAAGAGAATATTGCTGTTGATGGAAATGCATTTTTTTTTTCAGGTAAAATCAGAAACTCTAAGTAACTCTACTTTTCCTGTTATGACACACAGTAAATGTAAGGCTCTCACCCTGGTCACAGAGACTTCATTCAGAGAAACAGGCCTTTAGTGTCAGATGGTCCTCCTTCTGTGGTAGAGTTTAATAGAGGAATATTTTTGTCTTCAACTGTTATATCAGTGAGAGACTGAAAATTCCAAGACTGATCACAGAGACAAGAAATAGTTGGGAGAAAAATAAAAACCCACAGTTTTTCAGTGGGGTTTTTCATGGCTCCACCCTTTCATCAATAGCTAATAGTACATTATATTACAGTACTGTATTAGTCCATTTCTGTTGCTTAAGACAAAAATACACAGAACTAGGTAATTTATAAGAAAACAAAATTTATTGCTTACAGTTTCTGAGGCTGGGAAGTCCAAAGTCCATCTGGTGGTGGTGACAGTGACCCAGGGGTCTCACATTGCAAAATGGTGGAAACAGAGAAAGCAGAGAGAGCGAGAGAGCAAGACAGACTCTCCTCTTCTTTTAAAGTGCTCAGAACCACGCCCCTGACCACCATTATTAATCTATTCACTACTGCATGATCCTACAATCCAATCACCTCTTCAAGGCTCCACCTTTCATTTACCATAATAGGATTTCCCACCCTCTTCACAGTCACAGTGGGGGCCAAGTTTCCAATACATAACATATTGGAGACACAACTCAAGTTTTAGTGAGTTTGGGGGGGCCATAATTCAATTCACTACAAGTACCATGAAGGCATTCCCTTAGAGATGAACTCTCCCTGTGACAGCTTCAGTTGCCTGGTTTCAGCAGTGATGCAGGGCCAAGTACCCAGAGCGGGTCCACCTGCCATAGGTCACACCTTAGCATTAAAGTTTTGAGTCAAGTTGGCCAGGGTATCTTCTTGAGGCCTTAGCTTGTGCCTTTACAAAATGAAAATGATGAAAACTGCCTCCATCAAAGAGTTGTTGAGTACATTTCCTGAGACAATGTATGTTAGAGCAATCTGTAAATTGCAAAGATCTATATCACTTTAAGGAATTTTTATTATTGGGTACGAGCAGGCAAAGGTTGGAGCTGTTCTACTAAGGAATTTTTATTATTGGGTACGAGCAGGCAAAGGTTGGAGATGTTCTAGATAGCAGGGTCAAAGGAGAATATGAAAAAAATCCCTGTTGGTCTCATTTAGGGACTTCTTTTCACCAGTCAGAGCAGTTTTTTATTTAACAGTTTAGTTCAGTGCGCTTCTTCAGGGTGATTGACCAAATAATATGAATCCTTTTAAAGAGCAAATTTCCTGTTTTAATGTCTTGCTGGTACTTAATGAACCATGGTGATCAAATATGACTGGTTGTTATCATGTTCATATGTTGTTGTGGATGAGTGTCTAAAAAAAGCTTATTCAATAGAACGAAGAGAATAAGCTCGCTTATCAGAACCTCCTGCCACGGTGGCCATGGAGTAGGAAGCGCAATCAGCCAGGCACAGGAACTGAGACAGGCAGCCAGGAAGTAGTAAGCAGGATTCTGTGTCTGTTTTCCTAATAAAAATTAGTTACTTGTCATCAAAAATTGATCATTTTTAAATACACTATAAAATTCTTCCCCAAAACTTTTTCTTTTTCTACTTTTCTAAAGTCACATTCTTCCCTATATATCTATTCTTCAAAATGTTTGTCAATGGACGTTACTAAGATATGAAAGAAAAAAATAAAACCCCACAGTTTTTGCCTCTCTATGCAAAAACACAGAGGTACATTCTCTAATTTCCTCCCTGTGGAGAGGTTATGTCTTAGCATTTGAACATGTTCCCATACAAAGATTTTGTTGCAATGAAATAGTTAACTGACTACAGAGAATGTGCCTCAATCTTCCTCTAAGGCAAAAATAGTGTTGGTACCTCAAATAAGCAGGTGTCATTACCAAGTAGCACCAGTCAAGACCCAATGTTATAATCAGAGTTTGAAGCATGCCCTGGATAGTGCAGATGAGGGTTCAAAAATGAGTTTATTTCTTTAACATTTATTTGTACATATTTGTGGGGTACAGTGTGTTGTTTCAATACATGCGTAAACTACATAATGATTCACTTAAAGTGGATAGCATAGTTTTGTACCCCACTTCTCCCAATCCTCGCCCACCCTCCTCTCCCAGCCTCTGGTAACCATTATTCTACTCTCTACTTCTATAAGAAACACGTTATAAAAGTGGGCTTAATTCTGAGTATTCGGTGTTAAAATAATTAGTTCAATTTATCAACCTTTTATTGTGCAATGTTTGCCTTATTCCAGGTACCGGGACCTCACTGGCAAACAAGGCACAATTTCTACCCCCAGAATCGACAGAAACCTTAAGCAGAGGTTTATGATATCCTGGGGTTTGAGCACAGCAGAGGGTGGAGTAATAGAGAGACAGATGATGGATTTTATCCTCAGCTGGGTGTGAGGAAAGCATAACTCAGGCGGGCAACAACTGAGCTGCCTATTAAATGATGAGTAGATATTAGCCATATCTGGAGAATGCTAATAAAGGGAAAGCATTTAGACAGAGAGTGCAGCATAAATAAAGACAACTTAACACTCCGGAACCCCAAAATATGAGATGGAAGGGAAATGGATGAGGACTGGAAAAACAGGCAAAAGTCTTTACGAAGTGATTGTTTTCTCTGTTAAGGAGCAAGGAGCTTGGACTTTATCCTGTAGATGTAGCTTCCAAACCTACCTTATTGTCAACTTGACCTGGAGAGGTTCTTTTGCTTAATGCAGATTCCTGCCCCATCCCTTACTTTTTAAGGCCAAGTCTGCTCTAAAGCTCTAATTTTAGCACCACCATTGTTTCATTCCAAGGCTCATTCTTTTGTTTCATTCATCTCTTTCTCAGTTTTGTCTCCTTTTTTACTGATGTACACCCTCAAATAACTTTCCCAGAAAGGGTGAATGAAAAGTAAAATATACGAATTCCTTCAAGTCTAAAAATATCTCTTTTGCTCTCATCCTTGATCAATACTTCAGTTAAGTCTCAAATATTGTGTTTAAAAATGTTTTCCATATGGATGAATTTTTTTAATTATCAAGCTCCAAGTTACTACTAGTAAGTATGATATACTTTTGTTTGTTCTTTTTCATTTGTAGATGAATGAAGGACAGGTTTTGGGGTCCACCTGGAGAAGTTGTCCAAAAGATAGAATCAGGTAGCCCCATGTTTTTAAGCCTTTAGTCTCTCTTGCCTTCATCCAAGAAGATAGACTCTGGTCTCCACTGAAGTTTCATGTCATTTTACGAAATGAAGCTCTCCTTCCTATGTGTTCTTTCAACATGTCAGCATGTTTCCAACTGCTTTCAATCTTCCAGAAATTAATTTCTCTCTTTCCCTTTTCATGCTCCATGGTTCACGTCATTGTTTAGGGTTTATACTTTAAAAAAAAAAAACTTTTATTTCTACACAGTATCAGAAGGAATGAACAGTGAATGAGTATTCTCCATTTACTCTGAGTCAGAACTCCATGCCACTTTTAACATGAATAAATGAGCAGGTAAATAAAGGAACACTTCATTACAGTCACTTACTTATTCAACAATCAATTTTAACATCATCATGATATATCCCAACTTGGCCTTACGATTTCTCATTCTACCTTTTACTAAGCTGTTTTGGTTTTTGTTCTTGTATATACTGTATAATGAATGCAGGTTAAATAAAATGGCTTTGATTTGACGCTTACTGTGCCTACATGTTTTCATAATTCAGATCAGGAGCTTGTTGTTTTCTAAATAAGTTTGGATAAAAGGTATAGAGCAGAGATTCACCAGTGTAATTTAAAATTTTTGAATTTCCATAAATTCTTCCACAGAGATGAATTTCTAATGCATTTAATGATTGGCAGCACAGAACTAAAAGAACTTCAAAAAACCGCTGTCATCAATCATGCATGGCAGTTCTTTACCCAGGCACATATTAGAGGATTTAACAGGTTCTTATGATGTGTGCACCTTGAAATTTCTGAGTTTGATTTAAAGGAGCTCACTAGGATATAATTAACTCAGAACTTAGAGTCTTGTGCATAATTTAGAGGCAATTCAAAGAAATAATAAGTTCAGGGAAATAATAAGCCGACTTTTCAAATTCAAACAAAAAACAATCTGGAAAAATAGAATTAATCACTGGCAATTACTGAGTTAAAATATCTAACTTATTACCTGAAATACTCCCATATAATCATGTATTCAACTTTAACTGAGCCCATAATTGTAATCATAATTAGGGATGTGCAAGCCTTAAAAACTCCAAAGATCATAAAATACATGAAGTTTTTTTAAAAAAAGAACTACTTAAACTTTTCACCTACAAAGTTTGTAATGTAGCTTATTTTTTTCTTTCTTTGTAATGTAGGTTAAAGCCATTAGTTGTGCCTTACAAATCTGAAACTGTGAAATTCGAAATGGCTCTTAGACAAAATAGAATTTTGTACAATTTCATAAAAATAGATTTGAAAAATCAACAGTAGAAATCCCATTTGATTTCTTCAATATTTTTAACATTTTTTCCTGAGATCTCATTTAGTTAATTAATTGCATTTTGAAGCAACCAATGTACTAACTACAAATCCTTTGCTATGTCTCATTAATAGAGCATGAAGTTACCCTGTTTTATTTACCGCTACATTTGAAAATAATAAAAATCATTTCAGACTTCTCATCATATTCAAACTAGCTTTCCTTCCTTGATTAGTCCAAACAAGTGGAAGTTTTACTATACCTAGTAGTAGTTTTGAGGCCATCTCTCACAGAAATATGCATTAAGACTATAAAATGTCATTTCTTTCTGTAATCTAATAGCAAGGAAAATTGAAAGATTTAAAGTAATTTATGAAGTTTTATTCATCCGGAGGCAACATTTATTTCATTTTTACAAAAACTCAGTTCTGTCACAGCCCATAATTGAAGAAAGTAGCATCCTTGGTTATCTCTTAAAATCTGTATAAGTTTATCTCCAGTATAAGAATATACAAAATGCTACCACCAAGTCAGCACGTTGTTTCTTTTGTTTCTTGGTTATTCTACAAACCTTCTTAAACTGAATTGTGAAAGCTTTCTTCTGTTAACTGTAATAAGTAAACATTAAAAACAATGACTACATCAACAACTAAATTATCTTTCCTATATAAAAAATAGTCCAAAATTAAATGAGAAGGCATTTTAAACTCTGAGTTCTTTGAGTATTAGGGTAGTATTTGACATTTTGTAGGCATCAGTAAATGGCTCCAAAATGCTCAGAATGAGAGTAGTAAGACCTTAATACAAAAGATGAGATTAACTCTTGGTTATAATAAAACAAACAATCAAAATAACAGCACCAACAAAAATGCCTTAAAATAAATCTGTACAGTGATGAGATTTGAGAAATGCCTAAGTCTAATAAAGAATAATCAAGTTGTTGACTTAGGACTTGAATATAGCCATAACAAGTAGATTCTAAGAGATGGTTGGGGAAAAAATGTAAGCAGAAAAATGGGCCTGCAAATTGTCTAGCAAAACATGCACAATCACCAAAAGGACTGAGTCAGAATAATCCAGGGTGAAGTCATATGCCACTTGTCATTGTATCTCTTGAGGGAAGAGGCTGGATCACAATTTCAAAAGCCTGATGTCACTAATCACAAACATCATCCAGTTGCTCTGTTTGCTCTGATTCCATGCCTAACAAATATATTTCTTATAGCAATTTTGCTTTTACATAGACTTACCTAGAAAGGAAAGAATGTGCTAACCAAAATATAAATTATCTTTTAAATTCTATAAATATCTCATTCTAAGGAAAAAATAGATAGTCTTGTTTTTGTAGCCATCTCTTGTGATTCAAGTTACGGAAAACAGCATCATCAAAAATCAGCTCGATCAGAATACTGACAAAATTTGTATTTCTTGACCTGACAGGTTAATGATGTACACCCAGATTATCATCTTGTAAGATCCAAATACAGAAGTTAGCTGACTTCCTTTATCAACATCCCAGCTATCCACATTATACAAGGACACATGACAAAGTTTGGGGAAAAAATAGAATTAATAGATAAAATGAATCTTTCCACTAACTTTTTGAAGTATCCTTATACTTTTAGTTTCATGAGTATGAAATCATATTCATGGTGTAATTAAATGTTCACTTTTATATCTGTATTATTTATTATTTGTTTACTCAACAAAGAATTATGAGGAACTTTATAATTATGTCAGGAATCATGAAGAGCACTGATGAGCCAAGCAGACTTTGGTACGTGCCTCGATGGAATTTGCATTCTGTAACTAGCACTTCTCATCTACTGAGCATGTACCATGTACCAGGCACTATTTTAAGAATTTCTGTGAGTATTATTATATTTCATACGTACAATCGCTCAGTGAGAATTTAGCATTCTTCTCCTTCCTCTTCTTCTTCCCTTTTTCCTCCTCCTCCTCCTTCTTCCTTTTCTTGCAGATTAGAAAACTGAGATGAATAAAATTTAAATAACCAGAATCACGCAGTTGGGATACAAAGTCACAGTCAGAGTCCACATAGTGTATGGATTCCCCTGTGTAATGGGTAAGTGTGTCCTCCAAAGTTTCGTGTACTGGAACTGAATCCCCTCTGTAATAGTGGTAAGAGTGTGAGAAGTCCAATTATGGCACTTGAAAGGTGGGGCCTTTAAGAGAGGATTAGATTGTGAGGACTGTGCCCATGTGAGTGCTGAAGGCTTTAAGAGGGGAGTGAGGGAGAAGATGAGCTCTATCTTGCTAAACCATCCTCACCATGTGATACCCTGCCTTGCTGTAGAGCCACCACCAAGAACAAGGCTGTCACTGGATGTGTTCTCTGAACTTTGGACTTCCCAGCCTCCAAAACTGTAAGAAATAAATTTTATTGCTTTATAAATTAACCAATTTCTGGTATTCTGTTATAGCCACAGAAACAGACTAATACACCCAGGTAAGAAAGAGAGAAGTTAGTCACACAAAAAATACACAAATGTTAATGATGATTAGTCTTATGAAAGAAAATTTATAATGATGTAGGAGAATGGTCTGAAATAAGAGCAGGTATGTAGGCAGGGGATAAAACATGAAGGATTTTGGTATCGGGTTAAGGAGGATTCACTCAATAGTTTTAGAAAAAGGGATCAGCACTTTCAAAATATCACTTTGGTTGCAGTGTGTAGAACAGAATTGAAAGAGTATGGGTGGATGTGAAGAGACCTTTCAGAAGGAATCTTTAAAAGCCGAGGTGAGAAAAGATTATGTTAGAGGTGGTGAAGATGGGAAGAAGTGGGCTCTTTAGCAGCATTAGGACATAACATCAACAAAACTCATGGAGGGTTAGGACAGAGGATAATTTGTAGGAAATTGTCAAGGACAACTTGTGGAAACTGACTTGCTTAGCTAAGTGGATGTCCATGCCATTCCCTGAGACAGAGAAAGATAGGAAATAATCACATCTTCTAAATTATATTCAGAAATTCTTCCTAACACCACATTTCCTCAATGGGTCAAATCACACCAATTTGTTTCTTCACTTTCTGACAGTCAAAAGTGTATTTCAATGAAGTTTTCTTTACAGTCTCACTATAGGTTCAAGTACTTCCTAGGAGAGGATATGTAGGGAACCATCTCTCTCAGTCTGAAATACTGTCTCATTTGTCTCTTCCTGAACTCTGAAACCTTCCCTCTTTTTTCTCTTCCCCACTAGATTTTCAACTTCATTCATACATCCAATATTTCTTTGAGGACTTGTTATTTGCCAGATGTTATATACTTGAAATTTAGATCATCACTCAAGATTCTACTCAATAGCACTTCTTCCAGGAAATCCTACATCTCTTAACCCCACCTTCTTTGCAGCCCCACAGATCTTTCCTTCAACCTATTTTACAAGAATTACTTTGTTTTGGGGCCGGCCCGGTGGCGCACTGCTATAGTGCGCCGCTTGGGAAGTGCGGTTTCCTTCAACCTATTTTACAAGAATTACTTTGTTTTGGGGCCGGCCCGGTGGCGCACTGCTACAGTGTGCCGCTTGGGAAGTGCGGCGTCACTCCCGCCGAGGGTTCGGATCCCACATGCAGACCGGTTCCCGCTCACTGGCTGAGCGATGCGCGGGAGCGGCACTGAGGGCTGCGATCCCGTTGCCGGTCCCGGTCCGGTACGGGGGCGACACTGAGGGTTGCGATCCGTTGCCGGTCACGGAAAAAGACAAAAGACAAAAAAAAAAAAGAATTACTTTGTTTTGAATTCTAACTGCTTGTTGGTCTACTTGCATCTCCACTCTCATCTTTAAGCGTGTGTTATCTCTGTTTTCCCCATGCCAAGCATAGTTTGTTTTGCACATAATAGAGGCTGTATTTATTATTGGAATTATATTGATTAGCGATTCAGAGTGAACACTGTGATATCTGGGTAAGTATGCAGATTTCTAACAACAACAAAAAATGTAGTTGGCTATGGGACCAAATATGTTAGAAATAACTACAAAAAAATTGTCATTGTAAAAAATGTGGGAATTAAAGATATGCATTTTTCTAAGTGCTAATGTCTCATTATATGCTTCCTTTTTGAATGTTCTAAATATTTCTATATTATTGAGTAAGTGGCTCCATTTTGCAGTGACTCGGGGAAGCATTCAACCAATATGGAAAATCATGCTTCAGTAGGAGAAAGAAGAGCTTAATCTTCATTCACTACATTATCTAAGCGCAGTAATGACTGTCTTCATGGCGGCTGCTTTCCACAGTTTCGTCAGTTGATCTTGAGTAGTATAGTTCCTCGGAAAGATGAAAATTAAAATACGTTTCCTGAAAACTATAAAAATAGGATGAAACATTAGTCAAAACTAAAACAGTCATCTGTAAGAGTTACATTATCTGCCTGGCACTAGAACTACTACTGGTCACTGAAATGAAGCACCAATTACATTAGTAATTCATCCTTAGCCCTGAGGAATTCTACCAGTGTTCTCGCAGCTGATTGAAGTGGAGGCAAATCAGAGAGAGGGCTGTGAAGGACACAGTTTTCTGCAATTTTATATTCTATATTTAACTATAGTTATCTCCTGATTCTGTTGTGAATGAAGGAGCAGCATTTTAAAAAATCAGTCCATTAATGGGCATTAATCTTGAAACTAAAATGAGGGGGAAGAACTATAGTGGATATTGCAAAGGGAAGAGAAAACATGACATTTACGTAAGTACCACTTTCCAATTTGGTGACCCTGGGCAAGTTCCCTTGCTGTGCCTGCATTAACTCCTCTGTAAAATGGGGTCAGTATTAGTTCCTACCTCAAATGGTATTGCTACAGGCATTAATGAGTTTATACAGACAATTGGTACTGATGCAGGTGATTAGACCTCGGCTGACACAATGTAACTATCAATAAGTGCTATTTTTGTTGTGTTTGTTAATCCCTGAGATACATTCAATTTAATTTAGTTAATTGTCTTTCATCATCATCCAATCCATGTAGGGTCTACAGTGGAGTGGAGGCTAAAACAGCTCCTCTACCCTTTCAACTCACCCTCTTCCATGGCTCCTCAGTAAGTTTAGGTCCTTGTGTCTCTGTTTTTTATGGCTGTTCCAAGAGGTATGTCTTTTCCATTCATTACAAAACAATCACCCTATGGATGTCTCCTCTTCCTTTTAACTCCCATCCTCCCAACACCCAGTCTCCCATATTTTTCTTATTATTTTTTATATGGTGTGATATTCATTTGGTTCCACTGTGTTTCCATCTATCTAGAGAGCCTGGGGAATGGGAGGGGCAGGGCAGGTGAACACCCATTAGAAGAACTTTCCCATTGTCAAGTTGCCCTTAGCAATGTATCTGTGTCTCTTCCTCACCTTGATTTTGCTGTCCTAGCTTCAGGGTCTGCCAAGTCCAATGATCCTAGGTAAAGGATGATGATAAGGGAAAAAAAGTCATCCTCCAACAAATCCAAAGTGATCGTAGCAATGTATCTGTGTCTCTTCCTCACCTTGATTTTGCTGTCCTAGCTTCAGGGTCTGCCAGGTCCGATGATCCTAGGTAAAGGATGATGATAAGGGAAAAAAAGTCATCCTCCAACAAATCCAAAGTGATCTAAAAAAACTCAAATCAAATCATGCCACCTGCTGCTTAAAACACACCCATAGTTTCTCATCATATTTAGATTAAAATGCAAACTCCACCCTGTGGCCAACCAGACCCTGCATGATCTGACGTCTACCTACTGTTGCTGCCGCATCTCTTGCCACTCTCCCCTCCTCTTCATGTCACTGGCTTTTCCTCAGTTCCTGGAAATTTTAACCTCTTTGCATTTGCCTGAAAGAATCTTCCCTCACTTCTTTCCCTGAATAACTCCTTATCTCCATCAAGTTTCAGCTTACTTGTCACTTATGTTGCAAAAACTTTCCTGTCCTGACCCCTCCATCTAAGTCATTTTATTCATTTTCATAACACCTTATATTTTCCTCTACAGCATTAGCCATAATTTATAATTTTATGTTTATTAACTTGATAGATTTCTAAATGTCCACCTCTTCCATTAGTCTCTGCATAAGAGCATTGGCTGTGTCTGTCTTGATCACTGCTGAATCCCCGTGGATTCAGGTGCATATTTATTGAACAGATCTATTCATGAGTTCATTATATTGTGGAAAAAAAAAAACTAAAAGCGTGATGTTGAGAGTTCCACAGCACTTATCTGTTATGAGACATGGAGCTGTTACTTCTCTGAGCCTCAATTCCCTCATCAGTAAAGTGTAGTCACACTCTTCAAAGTCTTATGAGAGAATCTTACATAAAGTCCACAGCACTGAGACAGGTGCTTAGTAAACACTCAGTGACTCCCATCTGACCTTCCTACCACCACTCTGACCTCCAATGATCTATTTCTCAGCCAACGTGTTAAAAGGGAAGTCAGATGATACCATTCCTCTGCTGGAATCTCCTCGATGTCTCCTCATTTCATTCAGAATTCCTTGGAAATACACAGCCCCATAATCTGTCCTCTTTCCTCCTCTCTCTCCCTTCTGCCCTTCCCAAATCTCCTCTCCTTCTACCCTCTTGCTCCCTCTCTCCTCCAGCTGTACTGCTTTACTTTTTGCCATCTCATCCTTCAAAACACCCTATAAATGACTAATTTATTATGTTTATTGTTGGCCTCGCCCACTAGAATGTAAACTTTATGACAGCACACATCTTAGTCATATTAATTGTTGCATCAACACTTAGAATAGGATCTGGCCTATAGTAGGTGCTTAAAAAATATTTCTGAATATGGGGATCCAGAAGGATCTCCAGAGCATATTGGGAAGCAATATGCTAAATGTAGCTATAATGTTAGGACTATTATTTCATTTTATGAAGATGAGATCTATTTTCCTAAAGCACCTTTCTATTGGATTCTAATACCATTTTCATAACAGAAAAAGTCTAATTACTTGTCATCATGACCCTTTCAAAACAATTTGTCCCTGCAAAGAGTTAATTAAGGGCAAAATAACTTAGACAAATATTATCTTGCATTCTGAGATGACTCAGCCTTTTTGCCATTTGGTCACTCTTATTTGAAATGCTCAGATTTGCAAAATATTTTTCAGAGTATCTTCTCTAATTTGGCATTCTAGCCTTTCTTCACCAATTTCCATATCTTATCAAAGCTGAATATTTATATTAAGCCACAATAGAGAAAGCATCCAGACTTTTTCATTCTTCTCTGCCTGTCAGTCCCTATCCTCAGACTCTATTAGGTAACTACAGGGCCTGTCTCCTTTCTTTCTGTGTCTGGCCCACCTTGCCTCACTAGATCTTGATGTCTGACTTTACTTTACATAATCCTGCTGCTTTTCTGTTGCTCACACTGAGTTAGCTACTTGGCCTGATTAAGGCTTTGATTGGCATCAATATTTGTCTTTTAGAACTCTATTTGATCTAGCTTTTCTATTTTGGTCCTAGTATACTTTGTCGTAATTTCTAATTCCCCCTTATGGATGTCTTATATGTGTCCTGAGATATACATATATATATATCAAGAGGTTAATTTAGGACTTAAAGCACCTTAAACCCTTCCCTGGTAGAATTGTTACATAAGAGATACAGCAGGAAAAGACCCCTTTGGGATACAAAATTATGGAAGAGAATAAAAACTGGTGTGAAATAAAATAAAGTTGTTTTTTTCTGTTAGTTTCTCCAGGGCAGGGAGACATTGTATTAATTTACTTTTGTATCCTAAGCACTTAGCATGGTGTCCGGTATATAGCAGGCATTGAACAAATGTTTCTCATTGAATAAGTTGGTAAAGATACAACTAGGGCAGTAGCGCTTATAAACCTGCAGTGGGTTATTATCGCCACTATGTGGCTGCTATCCATCAGAATTGTGTCATGATTAAGCTGTAACATAGTCTTAGGTTATGAGGAAAACATGCAACAATGTTCACAAGGTCACTTTACCATACCTTCTATGTCATAAAGAAAAGTGGATGTGGGTGAGACAGAGCAAACTCTGTCACTAGTGGTTACACCTTTGGAAAGAATCTTCTAGGGCTGTAGGGAGGGTTAACTATGTTAATCCATTTATAGCACTTCGAAAAGTATTGCCATAAGTGTTCAATAAATGTTAGTTATTATTTTTATTACCCACAGAGATTTTTAAGAATATGTATGCCTGATCCTGATACCTAAAATGTCACTGGTAAGTTCAGGCTCAGGCAGCGACAGTGTTAAAAAGATCCTATGTTAATTCTAAAGCCAGTCTTTAACCTTCCCCTCTATGTCCCAGGGAGCCTGTGTGCTAGCAAAGTGAGAAAAAACATGGCTGAAGAAGCTGAGCCTGGTTCCTACACTGTCACCGCATGTACCAGTCCTGGGGTCAGAGAGAGACAAGAGCTGTATTCCTTTCCATGGTCTGTGTTGTTAGTCTTAAAACTCTCAATGTTTCTTGCTTTTATTGTATTTAAGAGGTGGACAATTATAAAGTTTAAGGACACTTTCATTTATCTCACTTCAGACACCAGGTTTAGACCTTGGAAAATAAACCTAGAAACATTTTCCTGATCCTAAGTAGTATGAGCCAGAAATATAGTGAGCTTAAAGAAAGACATTCAAAAGCTGACCGTCCCTGGTGCCTCACAGGAATTTCAACCTCAGCATATCCAAAACTAATTTCATTATCTCTCTTCTTTATCTTGCTTCTGTAACAGTATTTCCTTTCTGAGATAAATGTCTCTGCAATCTAAACAATGTCCTAACCTAGAAACCTAGGTTTTATCCCCATCTGCTTGCTATTCACCCCAAAGAGATTATTCATATATTTATATATAAATAATTCTACAGAAATTCTTCCACATCAGTTCCTGCTCTTCATCCCCCAAGTTGCTCCAGGCTCTCCTCCTGTCTTGCTAGATCATGAAACAGCCCCTGCCCCAGCCTCTTTGCTTGCCCCATGGTCCTCTCTACTGCATCCCTCCCCTGTCTGAAACCTTCCATTGACTTCTCGATGCCTGTAGAATAATGTTTAAACACTTTCATACAGACCAGAAGGATCTCCAGAGCATACTAGGAAGCAATATATTAAGCAGTTAAGGAAATGGGCTTTGGAATCCCACTGACATGGGTTGAATTATGATTTCATCACTTGCTAGCTCTGTGAACCTGGGAGAGTAACTTTTCTATGGCTCAGTTTCCTATTCATAAAATACAGATGTCAGTAATGTCTTCACAGAGTCCTGGGGAATAATAAATTGTACATGGTGTTTATCATAGTATTTGATACCTAGTAGAGTAAGTGTTAAATAAATAGTAGTGGTCATTGATATTGTTAGGATTAGTCGTGGTAACATAATCTGTCTCCAATTTGTCTTTTTAGGCCTATGTCCTCTGTACTCCAGGAACAAGGGGTTTCTCCCTTTCTTTGAACATGCCCGTCTCTATCACAGCTTCATGACTCTGCACATGCCATTATTTCTGCCTGGATTTCCCCTTTCCCCATTCTCTGGTTAGCAATTTCCAATTCATCTTAAAGATCTGATTCAAATAGCACCTCTTCTTTGAAGTCTTCTAATCTTGTCCTTCTCTGTATAACTACAATCAGTTCACAGTCCCATTGCAGGCATAAGGACAAAGTATGGTGTTGTCAGAGATGCTCAATTTTATTGAAAAGTAAATTAACTTCTGCAAATGGAAAGAAAAGTAACCATTTCAAAAATAAAATACTCTGTAAAATTGCAGTAATTTCTATGGCAATTCAGGAGAGTAAAGACCTCTAAGAAAAATAATGAGCAGACATGAAATACTTTTGTTATTTTTACTGCGGCTCCAAAATAAATTCTGCTACCCCCACCCCAGTTTCTTTCAGGAAGATACACAGTGTCTTGAAATCTGATTCATCAACTAATAGTTACTCTGCATTCATTATCTGCAACACACTGTTCCAAGTCCTATTCAGATCATTAAAAGCACTATGCCGAATAAAACTGCATTCTGTTGTATCACATTGACAGATGGTTTTCCCATAGGAAGTGGGGATTATCATTAACATTCTTACAGACACAAATTTTGGATAATAGTAGTGTGTCAGCATATCCTTTAATGATTTTTTCATTTTGGTGGCATGATGTCATAATTTGGCATTAGTGATACAGTTTGGATTCCATAAGCTATTCTGTAAAGTCCTTGCTCATCAGTAATTGATGGCAATTGTGAAAAAAAACACTTTGGTTATTAACCATTTGTAGCAGTGTATGGAACAATCTCAGCTGTGTTTATTGCTTTTGCTCCCTCTTCCTGGACCAGTGAGCAGGTGAATACATTCAAGTATTTGCCCTCAGGAAACCAGGACAGGTGGGTAGTAATCAGGACTATTTCCCTAGGACAGTAAGGACCAGCAGGCAGAAGAACGTTTTAAGGCAGTTTCACTCTAGACACTTTTCACCTCAAACATCATTATAATAAGTCCTCTCCTCTCCTTCCTTCCTTCCTTCCTTCCTTCCTTCCTTCCTTCCTTCCTTCCTTCCTTCCTTTAATAGAAAGGAAATATCTGCCTAGGGAATTTTAAATTAAATTATGTTCAAGACTATTAGAGACCATTATATCATTTCTTGTCAATCTGTGGGACAGGAGAACATTCCAAAAGTTTCCATGGATTGAAATTTTTTTTAATGAGCAAAGATTTAGAAACAATTTGAGATGTTTTGAGAATGTCAACCAGCAGCTGATTGTAGCCTCGAAAGTAAGCTTGGATTTTCTGCATTGTCAGATTTCTGCCCTGTGATAAATTGACTCTGAAAGCTACTGGCTCCACAATCCACTGTAATATGATGTCTTACGGCAGCAACATAGTTGCTCAACATGGCCCGCGGCACATAATAATATAAATATCTGTCCCCCTACTATACTTACTTAAAGCAATAATAGCCTTTTTAAAATTGAATACCTATTTTGTGTTAAAGAACTATATCATATACTTAATACGTATGATCTTTTAAAAAATATTTAATACTGCCTCACTGAGTAGAAACTGTGGCTTCCTGGCTTAGAACCTGGCTGAGGTCACATGGTCAGCTAGTAAGTGATGAAACTGAATTTGGAACCCAGGTGTACTGGAATCCAAATTCCTTCTTCTCTTGGCTTCCTGCCTCTTAGGATGAAGAGAATTTTATTTTTAAAGGTCCATTATTTGGTGTTTTCTTGCAGCCAATATTCATCCATCTCTTTCCCCATGGACATTTTTCTGGCATCAATTTAAAGGAAATAGAGACTAAGGACAGAATATAAATCAAGTAGCTTTACTTCAATGAAAAGAAATTTTAAAGATCTGTGTTCCCTTTTATATGGCTTTTGTTTATGAGAAGGCAAGGGCTCATTTATTCAGTTAACTTTTGTGATTTATATTGTGCAATGAGATAGAATTCTAGGAACCTATCCTAAATAAGTTCCAAGCAAAGAGTCCTATGTAGAACAGAACTAACAAATATTTGTGGATGATGATAATAATGATGTTTCAGTGAATGATACCAGAAAGAACAAATTATTGAACACATTGTTTTTAAATGTCTTGATATATACAATCCCTTTTAATATTATAACAATTTTAAAAACAATGTATTACTATTTCTGTTTTACATATAAGGAAACTAACTCAGATCAGTAAAATAACTCGCCCAAGATCACACAGCAAATAAGAGGCAGAATTGGAATTTGGGTCCAGGTATGTCTGACTCCAAAGGCTCTTTTCCTGTAATATTAAATGGCTGATCCAAAGAAAAGGAAGAAGTAGTCTATCAGTTAGCAGTGCCTTCAGTTAAAGGTAACAGAGCTCATCCACGGTGATTCAATTCAGTAGGGGCATATAGCTTACATAGACTTAGATGTATAAAGTTGAGCAGTCCAGCTCTCAATGGTCAACCAAGGAAGTCATTACACAGTGAAGCTTTGTCTAACTTCTGCTCCTCTCTCCTTAGAACATGGCCTCAGTCCTCACGGTTTCAAGATGCGACTCCTCTCACTGGTCATCATTCCTTCATTCCAGAGGAGAAGCAATGAAAGGGAAAGAGCATGTGCTGGTGAATCTGTCCCATTTTATCAATAAAATAATAGCTGTCTCAGCAGTGTTGCCTAGTGAGTACCATTTACGCATTAGGACAGTGTTACATGAGCTTCTTTTCATTATAAAGGAACCTGGGAAATTGATAGGGATTGTAGCTGTGTGCGCTGACACCACAAACAAAATTGAGGTTCTGTTAAAAAAAAAAGGAGGCTAGATTTGGGGTTGACAGAAAGCAGTATCCAGAATAAATAAATAAATAAAACGAGAAACAGGGACCTAGGAAATGAGAACTAGAGCTCAGTTAAAAATGAAAATTTATGAAGCATAGAAAATGATGATTTATTATTTCTCATAGAAAAAAATATATTGGACAGCTAGATAAATGGATCATAAGGGAGTAATTTACCCAACAACTTAAGTACATTTTCTGTTAACCTCCCTATTGGTCTAATTATTTAGACACCAAACAGCAATATCTTACTGGTATCCAGACTGTCACGCTTACACTGCAAGGAAAGACCCACTCAGAACACTCAAATACAGCATAAATATCCAACTGGAGTAATAGTCCCTTGTCCTTCAGGGTGATTTTAGAAGTAACCTATGGCCCTCCCCATACCCAAGTCATCATTCAAGCAGACAAATCAGGGCTGTAGACCCCAGACAATGTTAAAGAGAAATTACTGTCACAGTGTTTTGGTGATCAAACACCTGCACATTTGAGCTTGAAGGAAAAAAAGAAAAAAGAAAAACTTTATATACTGGGTTTACATGATCAACTCTTGCTAAACTCCAGTTTATCATGGTTACATTGATAAACATGATCTCCTGGGCTGTCAAACACAAAACATGTTGAATTTTTCCTGTTCGTGGAAATAAGGCCCTTTCTTTTCTTCTCCAGCATAGATCTAGAGATTCATGATCATGGTTATTCACTTCTTAGATGTATGGGTATGTGCGTATCTATATGCATAACAAATGTCATAAAGAGAAGTTGATGAGAGGAAATTAGAATCCCTCCCTACCCCAGGATAAAACCTAACAACATAGAAAAGAGCAGGTGTTATAGCACATGTGCTAAATTTGGAAGATTTACTCAGCCCTGTGTGTAGAGCCCATGCAAATTCATGAAGCTCTTCGTGTTTTTCCCAGATTCTCTCATGAGCTTTGTCAGACCCTGTGCTCCCATAGCAGGTGGTACATACTTGTATTAATATCTGTCTCACTGCATTTAATTATTAGTGTACATATTTGTCTTCTCTACCGGGCTGTGAGTTTCTTAGAGACAGAAGCAGCATCTTGTACATCTTTTTACCTGTATTTTCTGGCATATAGTGGCTTCTCTTGAACTACTTAAGCAACCTAATAATGTTTTTTTTTTTTTTTTTTTTTGCTTTTCCTTCTGGTCTTTTTTTTAACTGTGATTTCTCAAAGAGGCCTTCCCTGTAGAAGTATTTTCCAGCCACTTCCATCATCCCCAATATCTATCACTTCCTTTTGAGCACTTTCTGCAAGTTTTATTTACCAGTACACTGTTCAGCAATGAGGACATTTTCTGGCTGATAATACACACAATAGACCAATGTTAAGTCAATTAATAAAAGATAAAATATATATATATATATATATATAATTTTTTACATTATTAAATTACCACAAATGATAGTTTTGGAATAAATATCTTTTCACTAGCAATGGAGACATGTTGCCTAAGTCAAGAAAAGGGGGAAAGTAAGCTGTAGGGGAGATAGTTAAAGCTGCCAAAAGTATTTTCAGCACCCGTAAGCCCTTTATAACAGTGATTACCAACTTTGACTGCATGGGAGCTTTATAGAATATTGATGCTTGGATCCCACCCCCAGAGATTCTGGTGTAATTGACCTGGGGTGTGGCCTAAGTGGAATGATTTCTAAGGCTCCCAAGTACTTTCAATGTGCAGCCAAGGCTGAGAACACTAGTTTAAAATCACTATGTGGTCTTATCTAGTGTCTTCCTGCACACAACACCTCTCAGAGTTCACGGACCTAACTCTGCAATGAGGCATTTTTCAGATGAAAGGGTTTTGTGATGATTTCTGGAATTGAGAAGTAAAGAGAGGAGAGGGTCTTCATTTGAAGCTTTGGTATTTGCAGGATCACCTAATACCTCCACTCCCATGAGATTACACCTTCCAATGAGTCTCATTTCTTCTTGACCCTCTCCTGACACTTCCAGAACAAATTGGAAGAAAGGCTTAAGGCTTGTTCACTATGTAAGAGAATGCTGAAAACATCCCAAATTGCTAAGTCTGGTCCACTTTCTATGATATTGGGTATCAAGTGATTCTGTATGAGGGTTAATATTGGAGTTGATATCAGATAACATTATAATCTAAGGTAAATAACATAATTAGGGGGCCGTTGATTAGGCTTTCTGCTGAAATAAGTCAGGCTTGAGACTATGTTTTTTCTCTGCAGAGCACTTTGAATTCAATCTTTTTGAATCGTTCAAAAGGGGTCCAAAAAATAGAACAACTTGGTTTAGAACAGCAACAACAATACACAACACACTGTATGAGTAAGATGAAAAACAAACACTGGCTTGCCAGTCAAGAGAGCTGAGTTAAAGTCCCCACGTCACCACCACCAGAGCCCTGGGAGTAGGGGAAATTTATTTTCTCTGGGCCTCAGTTTCCAGAAATTGGATGAGCTCTCAAGTCCCTTCCAATTTCATGGCTATGATTCTTTGAATTTTAGAACAAAGAAAAATAGCTAGAGGGGCCCAGAAGTAGCAGAAAAAGCCTGGAGCAGAAAGGATCCTAAGCTGCTAATGCTGTTATTGTAAAAGGCTGGTGGTACTGTGATGCCTTCCTGGGAAAAAGACACCCACCATTCAGGAAATCAGCCTTCTACTGTACCCTACTGCAGCCCTCTCTTGTCAGATAAATTGTCCCCATTGCTGGGCCATGTAATTTAAGGCAGCCCAGAGAAACTAAAACGGATATGGGGATAGAAAAAATAACCTGTCTAGAAAGAACAAAGAAACTAGGGTTCTTTACAAACAGGAAGAAAGGGCTAGAAAATTTTCTCAGTGCGTGCAGAACTATTACAAGAATTAAAGATAGGCTGGTCTCCTGCCAAGAAGACAGAAAAGAAAATAGAACATAACTAAAGCAAGAGTTTGGTTAGATCTGAGGACTATGTAGGAAACTGAACTTGAAAACAATATACAAAGGATTTTCTGAATTCTTCATCTTTAGAATTTTTAACAATAGTTTTTTGGGCATAGACATGTTTAGAGACAGGAGGTTTAAACAGATGACTCTTTCAAAACTCTGACAGATCTGAAAACTTCTTTTAAAAGGAATTCCTTTAAAAATAAAAATAGAAGGCATCTGTTTGGTTATCCAGAATAAAAAGTAATTTTTATTCTCTACTACTGCTACTTAATTGGCTTTTTTTTCCCCCAAAGCACATTTGAATTCTGCACCTCAATAAAGCTACTATGATAGCTACTATGGTAATCATAAAAGATTCAAGAGTATTTATTTCTCATTTCATTACTATAAAACTGCTGCCTAAATACTACCTACTTCTATAGGCTAAAAACAGCTACTACGGGAGCAATATCTACTATATTAATCATCACTAATAGCTCTTAACAGGATTTTGAGAATTGAAGTACTGTCATTGTCATGTAGCTGGATACACAGAATAATGCTGAAAGGAATGTGTTAAATTGTATATTTCAGAGGCCTTTTCTTAGAGATTAGTACTAACGCCCGCTCTTAGAAAGAAAATAGAAAGGAGCTAAAACTCCTTCTGAGAGCTGTGAATGCAGCAGGCTATAAAATGATGCCCCCTAGAACTTGAGATTGAGAGAATAAGACTGGCTCTGAGAGTCAGTCTGAGAGATCAAAGCACAGCACAGCAGAAATATGCAAAGCTGCCTCAAAGGGACAGAAGGTCTCCTGGGCCTGCAGGGTTTGACTAAGGCCAGATTAAAAGTATGACCAATTCTAAAGATAGAACATCTTACTTGCAAGGGGGGTTATCAGTAATAAAAGCACCAAAAAAGGTAGAACCTGGAGGTCCCTAGGGCAGCTTGGCCTTGCCAGGTTATCCTAAGCTTCCCTTGTGCATTTAGTAGATGAAAAAATGTACTCATCATCCCCATGTTGATTAATCACTAGATTGTTGCTCTGGTCTTGTATTTTTGTCTTCTATGCTTTTCTAAGAATATCAATAAAATAATTCTGGCAAGACCTTCAGCAACCTAATTTTATTAAATCAAACAATTAAATTTCTGTCTTTAGAAGAATTGTCTAACCAAAAAAGGAGCTACTTAAAGGGAAAGATACACAATAAAGCAGAATGCAATGATTTTTTTTTAAATAGAGGGGGTGAGTGTATTGGGAGTTAAGAAAACTGGGTTCAGTTCTTTCCAATAATTAGCCCTGTGTGTTTTGATGTCCTTTCACCATTCTAAAACACAGTTTAAACCATCATTAAACTCAGGTATTAGAAATAGGTAATCTCTGATGTCCCTTCCAAGATCAAGATATCCTTATTCAAGAAAAAAATGAGAAATGGTAGGTTAGGCAGATCTCAAATCAGGGCTTCTGGCAACAACTAGCAGAAACTAGCAATAGGATTTCTAACAGTGTCATATGAAAAGTTTGGTATATAAAAACTTTGATGATAGTTCAATCATTCACAGCATACATATCCATTAAGTATTTTAATAAGTGTACCTAAATATATTTATATTTAAGTATATTTAATAAGTATACAAAATATATATAAGATGTACCCCAAAATATTTCTCTGTGTTCAGGTAGTCTGCATTGTCTGGCTTCTGAGGCTAAACTATTCTAACATCTTTTAACCTTTTCTGATAATGTCAATTATTTATCTTCTGAATTATTTTTACTTTATATCTTCTTGCTGAATGCAAATATTCTAGCTTTTCTTAAAATTATGAAATCCAGAGTTAGACACAATTTTTGATAAGCACATAAACAGCCAAGTATGGAAACGGAGAGACAATATTTTATGCTATACTTATATCTGAGTATACAGATGTCATACCAGTTTACATTTTGCCACTCTTTAAAGTGTTATCTCTTTTATTTCCAACCTTCATAATAGTACTAATGGTACATTTTAACCTGCATTTTACACTAAACATTATCAAAGTATTTTCCCACATTGCTGTAAATTCTTCTAAGTGTTTAAATAACTTAATATTCCATCATGTCAATGCACCATAATTTACTAAGCTGTATTCCTTTTTTTTCTCTCTCTCTCTTTCTCTTTTGGATAATTTGGTTGTTTTCTTGGTCTTTGTCAGTAAAAATAAATTTTAAAAAACGTAAAATAGTATGAACATTTGTATAAAGCTCTTTCAATTGCAGATTCAGAAGTGATAACAAGGAACATTTTAAGCCCTTTTGTACTTATTGACAAAATTATTTCCAAATAAATATGTTTTACTTACAAAGATATTTATGATGCATTGTTTAGAGACAAAAACAGTTTGTCAAACATCATCTTTGTATAGTCTCTGTACACCAGGAGGAATATACTCTAAGGTTGATAGTAGTTATCTCTTAGTGGTGAGGTTATAGGTAATTTTAACAGTTTTATTGAGGTGTAATTAATATAATACAATAAACTGCGCACATTTAAAGTGTACAAATTGATAAGTTTTGACATATGTGTTTACCCATGAAATCATCCCACAATCAAGACAACAATGACATAATTTATCATCTCAAAAGTTTCCCCTGCTCCTTTGGAATCTCCTCCTCCTATCCCTCTTGCTAGTCCCAGGGAACCCTGATGCACATTTTTCACTTTAAATTAGATTGCATTTTCTATAATTGTACATATAGTATGCACTCTTTTTTGGTCTGTCTTCTTTTACCAGTAACAATTGTGTCACTATTCATCCAAGTTGCAGTACTTGTCAGTAGTCTGTTGATTTGCATCCATTGTGTGGACAGTCCACAGATTGTTTATTCCTTTACCTATTGATGAACTTTGGAGTGTTTCCACTTTTTGTCTATTACAAACAAAGTTGCTTAAACATTCATGTTAAAGTCCATATGGACATGTGTTTACATTTTTCTTCAAAATCTTCCTAGAAGTGGAATGGTAGCTTCTGCAGTAGTTATATATTTAACTTCTTAAGAAATCGCTAAACTGCTCATGGAAATGTACACCAAAACGTTTCTCAGGGGCGCTTTGTATAGGTCTTATTTGACTATTAATTTACTATTAACCTTTCATATATTTGATACTATTTTTTTTTAAAAATCTTTTAGAATTGGAATTTCTGATCGTTCGTTACCAGTATACAGAAATATTAATCTGCAGATTGATATGGTATCCTGTAAAACTGCTGATCTTATTTATTAGTTCTAGAAGCTTTTTTTGTAGCTTATCTAGGATTTTCTGCATAGGCAATTATGTGATCTACAAATAAAGACATTTTTACTTCTTCCTTTCCAATCTGGATTTTGGTTTCCCTATTGCACTAGCTAGTATAATGTTGTATAGAAGTGCTGAGAGTTGGTACCCTGGCCTCGTTTCAGATCTTAGGAGAAGGCATTCAGTCTTTTCACTTTATCAGGTTGAGGAGATTCTCTTATATTAGATTGCTGAGAACTTGTATGAGGAATAAATGTTGGATTCCTTTGAAAGATTTTCATGTGTCTATAAAGGTTTTCTTCCCTTTTGTAGTCTGTTAATATGTTTAATTACATTGATTAGTTTTCAAATGTTAAACCAATTTAGTATTCCTGAGATAAACTCCATTTGATCATGATGCATTATCCTTGTTATACATCAATGAATTTTATTTGCTAAACATTTGCTAAATTTTTTGTGTGTGTTTCAAGTTTCATGAGGGAATAGGTTATTTCGGTCTGTAGTTTTCTTTTGTTGTAATGTCTTTGGTTCTGGTATAAAAGTAATGCTAGGCTTACAAAGTGAGTTGGGAAATAGTCCATCCTGTCCAATTTTATGGAAAAATTATATAGATTCATATTACTTCTTCCTAAATTATTTGGTAAACTTCCACAATGAAACCATCTAAATCTGGGGTTTTCCTGTGGGATGATTTTTAACCAAAAACATTTATTTAGTACATATGTCCATTCAAATTATCTACTTCAGGAAGCTTTGGTACTTTGTGACTTTCAAGGACTTCCTTCATTTCATATAAGTTGTCAAATTTATTATTATAAATTTTTTTCAATTCCCTTATTTTCTTTTTTATATCTATATAATTAATACTGATGACACCTCTCTCTTTCCTCACATAGGTGACTTTTTATCTATGTCTTCTCTTTTTTTGTTCCTGATCAGTCTGGCTAGTGGCTTATGTATTTTATTTACTTTCTCAAAAATCAGATTTTGGGTTCATTGGTTTTCTGTATTATTTTTCTCTTTTCTATTCATTGATTTCTACCCTAATTTTTATGTCTATTTCTGCTTACGTTGGGTTTCATTTGTTCTACTTTTTTTGTTAAGATGGAAGCTGAGATCACTGATTTCAGACTTTTTTCTTGTCTAAAATAGGAGTCTAGTGTTAATAAATTTATCTCTAAGTACTATTTTAGCCACATTTCACAAATGTTGGTATGTTGTGCTTTCCTTTTCCCTTAGATCAAAATATTTTCTATTATTCTGTTTCATTTATTTTCTAATCAAGGGTTATGTAGAAGAACATTATTTAGTTTCCAAACATTTGTGGATTTTCCAGATTAATTTTTCAATTTCTTTTAACTTAAGTGTGGTCAGGGAATATACTTTATATGACTTATGATTTTTTAATTTACTGAAATCTATCTTTTAACCTAGAATATGGCCTATCTTAGTAAATATTTCATGGACACTTGAAAAAAATGTATTTTCTGCTCTTGTTGAATAGAATCTTCTATAATATGAATTGGGTCAAGTTAGTTCATAGTCTTGTGCAAGTCTTCATTTTTGTTAAACTGGTTAATAGTGTGATTTTCTGCCTATGAGCTCTATCGATTATTCAGAAACGGTTATTGCAATGTCTGGCTATAACTGGATTTGTATGTTTTCTTGCAGTTTTTTCAGTTTTTGTTTCATATATTTTGATGCTTTGTTATTAAGTGCATGATGGTTTAGAATTACTATTTATACTTGATTGACTCCTTTATCATTATGAAATGACTCTCTGACTTTGTTAATATTTTTTGAAATCTAATTTGTTTTGTATTAATATAGTAACTCTAGCTTTCTTTTCATTACTGCTACTTTTTATTCTTTTATTTTTAACTTATTTGATTCTTTATATTCAAAGTGAGTATTTATAGGCAGCATACAGTTGAGTCATGTTTTTAAATCCAGTATGATGATCTATATCTTTAACTGTATATTTAAACCATTTATATTTAATAAGCTTTGTGACAAGGTAGGTTTATGTTTACTATCCTTCCATTCATTTTCTATTTGTCTATTCTGATTTTTGTTCATTTTTCCTCTTCTACTGTCTCCCTTTGTATTAAGTATTTTTTATAATTCCATTTTATTCTTTTGTTTACTTATTACTGTAAATATTGTTATTTTACTCATTACCTTATAGTTTATAGAATACATCTTTAAATTATCACAATCTGCCCTTAAGTGCTATTATACCACTTCACATATAGTATAGAATCCTACAATAATATACTTTGATTTCTCTCCTAACAGCATTTGTACCACTGTTGTCACATATATTGCTTCTACGTATCTTATAACCCCTACAGTACATTGTTATTATTTCTGCTTAAAATTTATCTTTTACCATGTTTAATGCTACTTTTTCTTTGTGTATATCTAGATTTCCATCTGGTGTGATTTTTCTTCTGCTTTATAAGCTTCCTTTAATACCTCTTACAGTACGAGTTTTCTGGTGATGAATTCTTTCAGCTTTTGTGTGCCTGCAAAAGTATACTGCCTTCATTTTTGAATAATGTTTTTGCTTGGTAAAGAGTTCTAGATTGTCATGGTTTTTTTCTTTTGTACTTTGAAGATTTCGCTTGACAGTTTTCTAGCTTGCACTGTTTTTTATAAGAATTTTACTGTCTCATTATTTTTGTTCTTCTAAATATAATGTGTTTTCTCTGACTGCTTTGAATTTTTAAAATCACTGCTTTTAATCAATTTGATTATGATAGCTCTTGGTGTAATTTTCTCCAGGTTTCTTGATCTTGGGGTTGGTTGAACTTCCGGGATCTGTGAGTTTATAGTTTTATCAACTTTGAAAATATTTTAGCCATCATTTCTTCAAATATATTTTCTGCCCCGTTCTCTTCCATCAGAGACTCCAGTTATACATATATTAGGCTGTTTGAATTTTTCCTATACCTCACTAATTTGTAGAATGTTTAGCTTATTTTTTCTGTGTTTTCTCTACTTGTTTTATTTTGAATGGTTTTTATTGCTATGCATTTCTGTTCACTCATTTTTTCTTCTTCATTGTATCTGCCACTAACACCACTCAGTGTACTTTTCATCTCAGATATAGTAAATGCTCCTGAGACAGTAAGCTGGGGCAATCATAGGGCTCACCTAGTTTGCTTCCCATCTCTCAGGGATGAATGTTCTTCATTGTCTATTGTCCAATATTTTGAGAACAATTGTTTTATGTATTTTACCCATTTATTTTTGTTTTTGCCTTTGTTTTAGTAATTTCTGGGAGAAGAGTAAATCTTTTCCCTGTTACTCTATCTTGGCACAAAGCAGAAATCTGAATGAAGTTCTTTTAGAATATTTATATTTTACAAACCTTAATGAAATATTGGCTGTAATCAATGAATGTCAATGGCTACTAATATCACGCACAAATAAATGGGAACCACATCTTATGTGCCCACAGATAGCAGTACACAATGTCACCTAATAAGTATTCTTGCCAAAATCTCAGATCTCAATCTGGTCAAGTCTCTAGAGCTAACTGCCAATTTACAAGAAATATAGGAGACAAGAACATATTAAACAATACCATGAAGACACAATGAGAGAAATCAAGATTGTGGGGAACTCTGCAAGACAAACATCCTGGTTTATTCAACAAATAAAGAGCATGGAGGAAAATACAAGTTAGGATGAACCTGCACACCTAAGAGACATATCAGGAGATGAGAGTTTTGGGAAGATATAAACTCCCAACCTACTTCACCTAGAAGCACCAGTGCTGCTTTCATAAATCTACTGGCACTGACCAGTGTAAGCCAAAGAACACGGGAGGTGTTTAGAAACAGCACTAAGGTCTAGCTTGGGGGAGGGGAGAAAGAGGTGCTGCGGTTTTTCCTTAGAAGTGGTTGGAGAAAAACAAGAGTACCTGTCTAGAGATAATCCAATCTAATACAGGTTCCAAGAACCAGTGAGCCAGAGGAATAGAACCTGAGGAAACCAATAAAATGGACACTTACACCCACAACACTGCCCCAGAAACTGAGAGGTCTCCAGAGAACGGGTCAATATGATGCACATGCCTCAGTCTTAAATCCCTGCCTCCACACCCTCTTTTCTTCCTTTTCTCTTGCCATGAACACTTCCTTCTGATACTGAAAACCCAAAACATTCTGTGGTCCCTTCTTGCTATCTCTTGCATAAATGTGATATTAAATAAAGAGAGAAAATAAAAGACATACTTAATGTATGAATCTTACGTGGATCCTAATACAACAAAATGTAAAAAAAAATGTACACATTACTTGAAAAAGTTGAAAGTTTATAATGAATTATTTTTAATAATTTCAGATGTGCTAATGACATTTTTAAAGAGCACATACCGAAATATTTATTGTTAAAATGATACGATGTCTGTGATTTGCCTCAGAGTATGAGAAGAGGTGAAGTGAATAGACATATGAATGAAACAATATTGGTCATGACTAGTAATAGATAAATAAGCTGAATGATAGATTTATATTCACTGTACTTGTATGTTTTAAATTATTTACAATAGAAAGTTAAAACATCATTGCCCTCATATAACACATATTCTAAATTATCTATATCTTCTATACACATATTCTAGTTGTATGACTTTTTAAAGCATTCTTACTTAAAATTTCCATATTGGGTGATAGTCCTGTCTGAATAAAATGAGAGTGCCCATTTACTCTTTCTTATCCTACTGGTTTTGAGAACAAAGATGTGTTTTGCTATTTATTGTTTTGTACAAAGTTCATTTTACCTTCAAATTTTTCCCATCATTACTACAGACTTCATAATTTATTACATGTCTTTGCTTTCCCACAGATTTTAGTATGTTGAGCATAAAAGGCTTCCTGTAATTATTATTGCTTGATTTGTTGTTAAAACTCTGTAATCAAGAGCTATAGAACTACTTGAGGGATGTGAAACAGTTTGTTGATGGCTAATGTTAGTGAAATCAATATAATTCAACTCAAACTTTCATAGAGCACCTACTACAAGCAAATACTGTGTTGACAAATTTAATAGCAAAATAAATATGATAAGGTCCCTACCCTGATATGTCTTCTTAGGTAATGAAGAATAAGGACACATTGTTATGAATACCAAAGAAGAGGTAAAAATGCTGTTCAAAAACAGGAGTGGGGGCAGCAGAGAGATGGGATTTCCAAAGGGTAAACCTAGGAAGACATAAATTGTAGTGGGTAATGAGTTTGAAGTCTCATTGTTCATGGCCTTGAAAGATGAGCAGGACTTCAACATCTGGACAAGGTCTGCAGAACAGGAGAGATGGAGGGAGGTCTCAGAGAAATGACTTTTCTCGTGCTTCTGTAATAAAAATGAAATTTGCACTCATCTCAAGTCCACCTTATTTTAAATACAAAAGAGTAAGGATGATATACCTGTTCTTCTGTAATGTGTTGCAGTAATAATTTTACTTACATGGCAGTATAGTAATATTTTAGCTTAATGGCAGCCTAACTAATTTCTGTTCTTGTAAATATCACAAATACTTGAGTCAAAGGTGACATTTGGTCTTTGGACATTTTGCATGTCACCCAGAAAAAGACAGTTCACACCATTAAACGTTGCCTCTTGAAGCAACCCTTAACAGGGAGTCAGGGCAGAAAATCTATGTTTATGTGAGAAATGAACCATCTGATAAATCTTAACTTTAATTTTTGAGTTAACATTTTTTACAATTTAAATATATATTTTGCATTTTATTTTATTTCTCTGTGGTATTACAATATCTTTTAGAATGTACTGTAACTCACTTAATCGCTAGTATATTCTAAGCAGCCCTTCTGGGAATTCTTAGCAGAAACAGCATGAAGTGGGTGCTGAGAACACAGCAGCTTGCTTTATAATTTGCAATGTAGGTGTAAATCCTTTCTCTTAAGAACAGCACAAAACTGCCATTTAATTCACTTCAAGAACATTTAAATTAGGAACATTTATACTTTAAAATAACACTGTGTTTTCCTCAAGTTATAGTCAAGTGAACTGTTCATCCAAAGTACTGCACATGTACAATGCATAATCAGTGTAATGCCACATGCTGACGATTATACAACAAATAAGAACTATCCTGTTAATTAATATCTCTATTGATCCCAGAATTACATCTAGTGAAATATAGTGTCTCCAGGACATCTGGTTCAAATCGTCAATATTAACTACCTGCGCTTTCTTTCAAAACATGAGTCCATGCTGGCATGTAAGTCAGGAGGAGAAAAGATGTCCCTTATTTAAAGATCTTAGAGAGATGCTACAACAATACATGTTTATACAGAGCACACACAAGTCAGGAAAGATGATGAAGAAAAAGAGAAGCACTGGGAAAGTAAGCAAGTGTGAGTATAGCAAGAGCAATGGACAAGTGAGTGACAAGCATCTGGGAATCACAGCATGCCAGCAAATATGTAGGTGGGGGACTGGGGCAAAAAACAAGCAGGGAAATGTCTAAGCACATGCACTTAAAGTTGAGAGGTCTGGCCTCAGAGACGGCAGAAACTGTTTTATGAACATTTCCTGAGTTATGTTTTTTCTACAAAGAAATAATAGACCAAATCAAATGTTTAATATTCAGGAAAAAACTGTGACTCTATCATTTTACATAATGATCAAGAAGGTTTGCAAATAAAATTGAAAAAATCTTAATCAACATAAGCGTAAAACATAGACACTCAAGTAGTACACTTAAAGAGTAGAATGTTTGGTTTGATTTATTATTATGCATCCATTCCAAACATGTATCATGACCCTACTGATGGTTAGGCACTAGTCTAAATATTAAGGATACAGCAGAGAAGAAGACAAATTGCCCACTTCTTTGAAACCAATATTCTCATGAGGCAAGGAAGGAACTAAACTGATGGCACAAATAATCAACTTTACATAGTGATACTTTGAGAACAACAGGAGCCATGTTAATGCACTAGAGGTCAGGAGTGAATGTGGTGAGACAAGCACTGTGTGAGCTGGAATGATGAGGGATGGCCCTGGAGGAGAAGGTGGCATTTGAGCTGAGACATGAATTACTCACAGGATGGGGCCAGCTATGCCAGGATCTGAGGGAGAAGCATTCCTGGCAAAGGGAAGAGCTGGTGCCAGACAATAACATTAAAGGGTCCAGGCATTTCCATGGGATGGAAGGACAGTAGGTTTGAAGTCTCAGAACCAAGGTGAGGGTGGTAATAAATCTGGAGAGTGGCCAGATCTTGTACGTCCTTCTAGGCCATAGTGTGGAGCTCAATCATGGGGCACTAACAGGAAAGACACATAATCTAATTTATACTTCTAAAGAATGAAGCTGCTTTGGGAAAACTGTTGTGAGATACAGAGTGGAAGCAGAAACAACAGTTAGGTGATTGCATTAGCTCAGATGTGTATTACATTAAGATGGTAGCAGTAGATACTGTGGAAGGGATCCTCTCATTTTATAATCTGAGGGTTGATCTAAGAAGACTAGCTGATAAATTGGATGTCATTGTGGTTTATCTGAGTGAATGGTAGGAAGTAGTCTGGGATTGAGATCAAATGCTAGTTTGTATAGGTGTATGTATATATGGGTATTTAAATCCAAGTTCATAAGAGACATTTAAGTTGAAGATAAACAATTAGGAGCCATCAGCATGTAGATGATATTAAAAGCATGGGACAGGATGAGCTCATCTAAGGAAAGAAGATAGTTACAGGGCCAAGGGCCAAGCTGTGGGCTTAATCCAATATTTTGAGGTCAGAAAAAGGAGGAGAAGCACAGCACAAGGAGTGACAGCGAACTAGAAGGAAAAGCAGGAGGACGTGACCCACTGAGTCAAACTGACTACAGGGTCTGGTATGATAGAGGGAATTGCTGCTGGGGGTGCAAGCCTGAGTGAAGTGGGCTCAGGGGATATGAGAACAAGGAAGTAGGAAGAGAAGTTATAGACAATTGTTTCCAGGATTATGTCTTTAAAAGCAGAGAAAAAAATAGATTCATAGATGGAGAGTGGAAGACCTAATGTCAAGAGACTTTTTTCTTTTATTGTTTCTTTTAAGATGGCCAATATTAAGGCATGCGCATGTGCTAAAGAGAGTAGTAACCCAGGAGTGAGGAAGAAATTAATGCTGCCTGAGAAAGTGGGGATAATTGCAGAAGCAAAGACCTTGAGGCATTGAAAAAGGATGACCCTAATTTCCTCAATGATGCACTAAGAATTTGTTTACTGTAAGTCTTAGCTGAGCCATTCAATAAAGTGATTCTAGTTTAATTGTCCTGGGCATCAATACTTTTTTAAAAGCTCCCCAGTTACTTCTAATGTGCAGCCAGGGTTGAGAAACAGTAATTTAAACAATAGTGTTTTGTGTTTATCATTCCTCAGCCTTTCTTTATAGTTTTATGACATATGTATGTGTCCCTAGCAGTTTACGATTTAGTTGTGCATGAACTTTGTATAAATGGAATCACACCGTACGTATTCCTTGTATCTTGCTTTCCTTTATTTTACATTACATTTATACAATTCATACATGGTGATATGTGCTGCTCTAGCTCATTTGTTTTCACTTCTTTATAGTGTCACAGTATGTAAAAATTCACAATTAATCCATTCCCCAGTTTAATGATATTTGAAAGACTTTGTTTTCTAATTTTTAATTACTGCAAATCATGTCACTATGAACACTCTTGAATATGTAGTTGATTCATTATTACAATTGTTTCCTGGGAAGTGGGAATATAAACTGCTATACCTAATATGGAAAAGAATTTGAGTCCATATGTTCATTTTTCAAAAATGGTAGTTATACTTTGTGTTCAATTCTATAATTGCTGCTTATCACACACTATATTTTGAAATTGTTTTGAAAAGAAAATGTTTTACATTTGGTTGCAGTTCAATTCGATTTTTCTTTTCATTATTTCTTTTTTTATTATTTTATGCTTCAAAAATTCTCGCCCATCCATTAGCAGTTCAAAATTCATGTAGCATTTTCCTAGTTCCATTTATTTTACATTTAGCTCTTTAATATACCTGAAAATGTTATTAAAGTAAAATTTAAAGACAAATTCTAAATTGTCAAAAAAATTGTGACTAAAAACTGACATATAAGAACATACAAAAAATAAGACAATTACCAATAAAGGCCTAATAGCTAATAACTACGTGGACAATGTTCAACCTTGGTAATCAAAGAAATAAAATGTGAAACTATTATGTAACGGTTTTCACACTTGTCAAAATTTTTTAAATAAAAATGTGTAAGTCAGTCATTCTTAAACATTGATGGTAGAAGTATTTATTAGTACCAAATTTTTGGAAAACAATTTAATAAAATATATCAGAAGCTATTTTAAAAAGCCATATTTATATGCCTAGGTTTCTGTTAAAAGGAAATAATTTAAGAATTGGATGATATGTATTCAAGGATGTCCACGGATGTATTTTTTATAATAGCAGAAGAAAAAAAGGTTTGAAATAATGTAAATGATGACAAATATGTCAATCATTAAATTGTTTGCTCATATCATGGAATATTGTCATTAAAAACATGTTTTCAGAAGATAATGGCATGGGAATATACTCATAAATGAAAAGAAAAACAGATTAGTGACATATAAGCTAAGATCTCTATTTTATGATGTGTTTCCATCTGTCTTTTGGCCTGGCGCTCTTTTTCTCTCTCTCTTCTCTATCTACCTATATATCTCTGGATATATGCCAGAACATTGAGTGGTTCTCTCTGAATGTAAGGAATGGAGAGAAATTTGTTTTTCTCTTTATAGTTTGTTTTCATGTAATCTTTAAAATGCTATTAAGATGTTCCCTTATGTGTGATTCAGTTTAACAATGTTTGACCTCCTAAAATACAAAAACTTAAAGTGCTGACAGTAGAACCATCCTCTCACAGATTTATTCAATTTTACTCTGTAAATACACATCTCTTTCTGGGCGCTAAGGCTTGTCAAGTTAACCTTTGTTGCTCATTACCAGTTTTGCTTTTTTTGTATTCTAATCCTTGTATTCACCTGTCCAACCCCCACTAGCAGCCATATGACCAGGTCTATGGGAGCTGATGGACCTGCTTCAGACATTGCCCTTAATCCTACACAAGGCAAAGCGAAAGAAGTGGAGAACTAAAGAAAAGCAGTACAGCTGCAGCCACACCAAGCACAAGCTGTGGAAATCCTAGGACCACAGAAATGAGCAAACCACGGGGACTCTGGTGTGCTAGGAAAGCCCATAGGTCCTGCAGAACCATCTAAATAGTGTTGACTTTCTCTTTGAGATCTCGTCTGTAAAATGGGGGATGATAAGATTTCCCTTCCAGGGATGTCATCCAGTTAAATGAGAGTGATTTCAGTGTAATAATCTGTACACAATAGGTAATAAATGAATGTTGCTATCATTACTTACATCACTTCAAATCCTCATGTGGAGAAATCAAGGCGTGTCATCCTGATTGAGACTGTTTGGACGTTTTAGCCGATACATTATAAATGATGAGGTGAAGTCACAGCGTTGATTTCCCAAGCAGGACAAATCGATCCTCTCTTGTAACAACCTCCTTTTTTGCAATAACTTTGGTTTTTATGCCACATTATCGGCACACAGATTTCGTGAGATGAATATTGATGCTATAAATACTTTCGCATTCTTTAAAATGTAACTAACCATTTTATTTTAATTGGATGCTTTCAAGGTGTCAGTAACTGTTGGTAGCATGGTAGTACTTTGGAGACTGGGAAAATTAACCTGTGCCGACCAATTTGCTTGATGTCTATGGAGAAGTGTGTGGCCGAAGCTGCAAACTCTGTTCTCCTCTCTGCATCTAGGAGAAAACCTCAGCCCCTGTGATGGAATTAGAGAAAGATTGGAGCTTATTCTGGTCATAGAGCAGGGAATGTTTCCTCGGCAAGCAAAGCCAGAAATAGTGAGCAGACATAGGATCAAGTTTTCAGAGATCCAAGGACAGTGGTAGAGCTGGAGGTACAGGGCAAAGCAGGGCTGCAGCATGGCGAGACTGACTACAGAAATAACTACAGAAATAGCTACAGAATGTCTTAGTCCTAACAGGGAGCAGGGATAGTGGTATGGGTAGGACACATATCTTCTTTGAACTGGCAGTGCTGACAGAAGAGGCCAGGTGTGGGGGAAGGGCACCCCCCACCCTGGGACCTCTGGCCATTGAACAGTGGTGGTGCAGCCTCTGAAAAGGTCTGAGGCCACATTTCTGCAGACTTCCTCCTATAATACTCAGGACAATGTGATTTGCACAGCATTTAAGAGTCCACCTCAGAGAAAAAAACCCTCTAGACACAGTCTGTCCTCAGCAACGTGGAGCTTTCTGTCTGTCCTTCTGCCCCTACTCTGAGATGTTTCCATCTCATCTTCCTTCTGATCACAGTATCCACCCTACCTGCATAAAACGTGGGCTCAGAAAAGAGGTAGTCACATACACCCAGATGTCCACTTCTCCCTCCTTCCTGGTAAGGGTGTCAAAGCTTCATCACCCAGTTAGAGAGATCAGGAAATGATTTGGGAAAGCAGAAGATTCGTACCAGGTAGGATACTCACTAGAAGCCTAGTCCCAGATTTAAAGGTTTTTATAAAAAAAATCCCCTTTTCAAAATTATCTCTGCCCCTAACCTATCAGTGGTCCTCAAAAGCCTGGCTTCCTTTAATTTGAAGACATCAAACCTCCCAGAAAGGAGCACATGAAGCCACTATCATTTAGCCCCACCTTAGCATGAAGTATTCTGTCACCATTTTAGCAAACTCAGAGCCAGTCAAGAGAGTTGTACCAGTAAAAGGGTAGAAAGAGAGATCTAGAACCATGGTCCCACCTTGTCTGTGTACTCAAATTCCCTGAGGAAGAGTAAAAAGGTACAGTTTTCTGACTCCAGACCTACTGAGTCACAATCTTTTATTTGCAAGAAGATCCATGGATAATTATATTCACAGTCCAATTTGGGGAACTCAACATGGGGCAAAGAGTCTGAGCAGATTTGTAGCATCTAGAAAATCACAAGCTTATTGGTCTCTAATTCAACCTAAGCCATGCTATTTTCAGTTCTTGAGAGGTGTGGCAAAGCCAGCTGACATGTGATGCCAGCACAAAGTAGTGTGAGCACTTTATCTGAGGAGACCCCACTCCATTTTCCATGGGCATGGGCAAGAAAGGGAACCCACAGATACTGAAGCTTATTTTTTATTCCAACTAAAGTGTTTAAATTTAAAAAAAATGCTAGGAATTACAACAAGAATATTTTTAAGTAAATAAAACAAAACCACCTAAATACCCTGCAGTGGGGAGGGGTTGATTAAGTTGTGGTATTTCCATACAACTGAATGATTTTAAGTGATCATGAATAAATACATTTATATACTAAAAAGCTGTCATAATACATGGTTGATGGGGAAATTAAGTTATAAATATTAGAAAAACATTACATATATGATATGACTAATATCTGCTTAAAATTATACATACATGCGCACACGCAGATACAGCTGAAAAGATTAACAAATTTTTATAAAAATATTTCAAAATATTCACTGTGGTTATTTCTGAGTAAGAGATGAGAGTAACTTCTATTTCTTCTCTTCCCTTATTTTCTGACTTGCTTTTAAGGAATGTGCATTACTTGATGACTTGAAGAAAATGAACGAAAGTAGCAGAATGGCACATGAAAGGCTCTGCAATGAGCTCATACTCTCAGCATCTCTCACCTCGACTATTACAATAGCTTCCCCTTAAATCTCTCCACATTTGACCTTATAAATATTCAGTATAACTTTGTCAACATCTTAAGATGCAGGTCAAGTGCTATCCATCCTCTACAACCTCAGTGACTTCCCATTAGCTACCAGACTAAGTCCACTCCTTCACAGGTCACTGCAATTTGCTCGGGACCTTTCTTCAATTCTGTTCCTTACTTTTCTTGCTTCATGCATCCCTCTACTCCCCTCAAGCTTTAATCTGATCAGAATATCCCTGGTGCTCCCAACACACAAAATACTTTTAATGTCAGATGTCTTTCTTTCTTTCTTTTTTTTTTTTTTCCTATTACTTTTTAAATTAATCTGACTCTTCAAAGACTGCCCAGAATGGGTTTCCCCAGCCACACCCTCAGAATTTTTTTTATTTTAATTTTTTAATATTACCGATTGTTGAAAAATTATCATTGCATATATTTATGGGGTACAAAGTGATGCTAGGATATGTGTATACAATGTGGAATGATTTAGTCAAGGGAGTGAACATATTCATCATCTTCCACCAGGATCACACTGCACACTGGTTAAGTAAACATGTACCACCTATGTTTATTCTCTCTTGTTCATCATTGACAGGTCTGTTTCCACTCAGGAGCTGAAAGCTCTTTGAGCAAAATTATCTTTCTGTTCACCTTTGTATCTTTGTATCTTCACCTGTGTATCTTCCTTTGTATTGTGATTGTACTCACTCAAGAAAAAATACATTGCAGTGATTTACCTAAAAGTCTAAAACTTTAATAACCCAAACAACACCTTTCTTCTCTCATGTACCCTTCTTAAAATCTACAAGATTGAAGACACTGAATCACCCATATATTTCTGGTGATAATGGAAAATTGTTCAGCCACTCAGAAAAATAGTTTAGCAATTCTTATAAAACTAAACATGCAACTACCATATGACCCAGAAATTGCACTCCTGGGCATTTATCCCAAAGAAATAAAAACTTAAGTTCACACGCAAACTTTGTTTTGATCGTGTTTGCTAGTTTCTGTATCTGATGTTTTGACATCTGGGCCCCTTCTCACTGGTTAGCTAGGATTCCTAGAGTTAGAAAAGGACAGGTGTATTCCTTTTATATGCAAACTAACCAGTTCAAAAGCCATACCCCTGACCTACCTACTTTAGGGATTGGGGGGAGGTTTTCACACTTGGTAAGACACTATTTATTCCCCACTTAATCACCCCAAGGCCAAGCATCAGGCAGCCTCTACATTCTGGATCATGCTGAAATTATTCACATTAGCCAATTCTAAACCTGCTTAGCCCATTTACTCTATCTTGCCCATTTCTTCTAGCGAAAACTACAATAAAGGCTTTCTCGCAGTTTTCCATGCTCTCTCTCTGCCTGTGACTAATTCAGTGTTCTCTCATGTTGTCCCTGAATGGCTTGGTCTTCTCCTCTTGGGAACTAAGAGTAAAAAACTGCCTTTTCAATGGCAATGACTCCTGATCTGTTTCCCTCACCATACCTGAGTAAAAAACATAATCTCATGTATATTTTAGCAAATCTGTGCATGAATGTTCATAGCAGCTTTGTTCATAATAGCCAAAAACTGGAAATAACCCAGATATCCTTCAAGGAGTAAATGGTTAATCAGACTGTGCTATATCCACCCATGGAACATTACTTAGCATCAAAAAGGAATAAACTATTGATACATGGAACAATTTGGATGAATTTCCAGAGAATTATACTGAGTGGAAAAAGCCAGTTCTAAAAGGTAACATAGTTTATGGATCATTTACATAACATTCTTGAATGGACAAAATTATAGAAATGAGCCAGTTAGTGGTTGCCAGGAGTCAGAGGCATGGGCAGGGAAGAAAGGAGGTAGATGTGGGATCCTTGTGATGAAACTGTTCTGTATCTTGACTGTATCAGTGTCAAGATTCTAGTTGTAATATTGAATTACATCTTTGAGAAATGTTGCCATTGGAAGAAATTGAGAAAAGGGTACACAATTGTATGTGAATCTACAAGCATCTCAAAATAAAAATTTTAACTAATATAAAAAACAAAGGTATCACAAAAATATCCCATAATTGTGACCTATTATTACCTTTTACTAAACACAATCATCTACAGAACATCACCCACCTGACAGGTAAATTCTGCTTCTGGCTATAACATTATAGATCAAATGACAGCAATTCAATTAAAATATAAACACACACTTGTACACACATATTATAAAATACTGCTTGTTAGAGGTCTTTCAAAGGTAAGGAGAAGAAAAGTGACGGAAATTATTCACAAGTCATGTCATAGCATCTGATCTTCAGGAAAACTTAAGAAGAATAATATATACATGTGGTTAATAGTATTGGTATCAAATTGATTATTTACTCTACATTTACTTTAGAAAGAATCATTATGATGAGACTAATATAGCCAACCAAAAACTTTAATTACAAAGGGATGTCATTACCATAACTGTACAATCAGGAGACCAGATCAGACAATGCTGCAGTAGAGAATTACAGTGATCAGGGGTAAAATTACATACAGGGATACTTACACATTAAACAGTCCATCACAGTCATGTTCAAAGCAAAATGTGTGCTTGTAGGTATCAACCAAATCAAATCCAAGTGAACACTAGATGCTTAGAAAATGGAAGAGGAGCAAGAAGAGATGGCTGCAGGGGGTGGCAATGAGTTGACCAAACAATTGCACAAAACAGGAGCCTGAAGCTGACGCAGGGCCATGAAGATGGATGCTGACACACCTGGCTTTCTGGAACAGGAAGGATGAGGGACTGGAGGGCAAATAATGAGATTTGAGGGAAACCTGCGGAAATCTGTAGAAAACACTGAACAAAATTAGGGTCAACTGGGCAAAATATGAGACAGAAATGGGGAGCTGGGTGCAGGAGAAGGGCCAGGAAGTAGGTCCCGTGACAGCGCTCTGCCCTGCTGCCTCTCCTCTGGGAGGACGGGCTTACCCACTTGGTAGTCAGCCTCCCCGCCACGCACACCACTGCAGGAAGGTGCTGACCCCTTTGAAATGACAGCTACAGGGACATACACGTATACCGAGCATGAAAGGAGAAAAATTTGTGACGTTTGGGCAGAAATCAGGAAAATTATTAGACATTTTGCTGATTCACTTGGGTGATAAGAGGGTTGGGGTATGTAATGCTTAAGAAAGAATATCTCTCAGGGCTTAATTCTCCTCTACAGTCTATTTCCATTACACCAACCTTAGATTTATTTAAAGATAACAGTGAAAGGTCTCAATTTTTTTTTTCTTTCTTTTTTTTTTGCAGTGGATCTTGGCTACCATAAGGGAGGTTTGGCCCTCTTGGGGTGATTTTTCTGAAGAACATTAAGCTTCATGGTGTATTAATTTGCAAGGGCTGCTATAACAAAATATCACAAACTGGGTGGCTTGAATAACAGAAAGTTACTGTCTCATGGTGTGGAGGCTAGAAGAAGTCCAAAGTCAAGGTGTTGGCAGGGCTGTTCCCTCTGAGGGCTGTGAGGACAGGACCTGTTCCAGGCTTCTCTCCTTGGCTTGTGGATGGCCTGGGTGACATCATATCATCTTCTCTCTATCTCTTTCTGTCTCTGGGTCTAAATTTTCCCTCTTATAAGTCATATTGGATTAGACCCTACCCTGATCATCTCTTTGTCTATGCAAAGACCTTATTTCCAAAAAAGGTCACATTCTGAGGTACTAGGGGTTAAGACTTCAACATATGAATTTTGGGGGTACATAATTCAAACTATAACACATGAGAAACAGTAGATGAGACACTGACAATTATTTAGACATTTACTGTACCAGATGGGTTTATAATGTTGATGAAGATGGCCTACTAGATAATAAAAAACTGACCCAAAGATTAGGGAGCGGAGAGATTCAAACTGTTTTGACTCAATTGGAGACAGGTAACTAAGTTACTATCCTATCAGACATTTGGAAATAAAAGACACCCAGATTCAGATGATGAAGTTTGGGCAGAGTTCACAGTGAAGAAAAGAAACTAAAGAGGCCGTATAGATAGGGCCTTTTAAATAATTTAATGCATTGTTGTTTTTGCTTCTACATTTGAATGTACAGGAAGTAATGTGTTATCTGCTTTGCTACCTAATAAACGCCACAGGGGGTTCTCATATCAGGAAGAGCCTCACACATGTGAAGAAGTAGCAGTGTGTGACATACGAATTGTCCCCAACCCACCATTCATGGCAAAGTGCTCCCCTAGACCTATGTAAACTTTCTTGCCTTTTGCCACTGTGGGTATGTCTGTATTTAACTCGGCTAACCCTACCCAAAGCTTTCAATCAGATAATGCCTCATCGGCTGGAGAATTAGGAGTCTCAGTCACAATCGTCCTGACCGCCCTATTGCCTCCAACAGCAGGGAGTGCTGATATAAACAAGACAATATTCAGGGACCTGCTCACCAAGGAATGTTTCTTGAGACTATGTGGGTGGATTTACAATGTTCAGTCTCTCCAGGAATCAAGAGAAAAAAGCTCTTTCTTCAAACCCTCACCATCCAAAATGAAGCTCAGCCCCTTATCACACTTGGGTTTGTTTGTTTGTTTGTTTGTTTCCTTTTTGTCTTTTTTACTGACCGGTAACGGGATCGCAACCCTCGGTGTTGCGCCCTCACCACGCTCAGCCAGTGAGCGGAAACCGGTCTCCACATGGGATCTGAACCCTCGGAGGGAGCGCAACTCTCCAATGCGCCACCGGGCCGGCCCCACACTTGGGTTTTGAAGACAGCACATGCCTCGTTTAACTAACCTTCAAATCAACTTCTTTGGAGAAGAGTCCCAGTGGAAGAGGCTGTGTGGAGCAAGCTGCAGCACACTTTCCACTTTTGAGGCCCCATGTCCTAATGACCCTTTTGAACTAAAAGTCTCTGAGACTGATGGTTTCACCAATTCAGGCCTCAGGTGAAGGAAGGCAGCCTCCATCTGGAGGTTCCCCTTGGGGCTGCCTCCCTGCCATGGCTAACAGTTACTCCTCTTGAAAAGCAGCTGTTAATTTACTTCTGGGTTTTTCTGGACATCTGACATCTGAATATCTATGACTCCAGCATGATATTCCTATTTGGGTTTTTGTTTGTTTGTTTGTTTTATATATTTTTTTAAGTTTATTTATTTGTTAATATTACTATTTTTTCTATGCTGTTGTGGAGCAGTTGGCAGGGAGGGGAAGAGCGGAAGGGGAAGGAAATAGGGTGGGAGAAGGTGGAAAGAGGAGGGCCAGGGTTGAGGCATGTGGCAATCCCCCTCATTCCTGCATGGGAGACCAGGGGCTTCTAGTGGTGGCTTGGTCATTGCTGGGGTGGGTACAGATGTCAGAGGGGTGTGGCTGAAAGCTTTGCCCCCACCCCCCACCCCCGAGCCCCAGCTCAGGAGCCCAGAGTGCTTCCTGCAGCATCTTGAAGGTCATCACTGGGCTGGGTGCAGGTGTCGGAGAGTGTGGCTGAGGCCCTCGGCCCCTCACCACCCTGGCTCAGAAGAGCCCATGTTTTGGGGTGGTTGAATTTATACTCAATAACCAAGATTGGAAGGGCCCAACAAGATTCCTGGTCAAATGGAAATGGTAGCAGTGAAATCTTCATGTTACATGGAAAAGCAACAGCTATCTCTTTGGGGGAAGAAGTTTTCTAAAAACTTGGTCCCAGTTCACTGACAGTTAAGCTAAACTAAACCTCGGTGATATCCACTGGCCTGCTCTGACTGTTTAACCTCAGCAGCAGCTGTGCCAAACTGAAACAGAAGCGATCCCTCCACTCAGTGGGCAGAACCCAAAGCCATTCTCAAAACTCTAGACAATACGCCCCTTGATAACCTTGTTATGTCTCTACTGACTCTTGTTTTGTTGCCAGTCGCCTAATTATTTCTTCTCCCACTTGGAAAACTAAGACTGGCAGGTTAAAGACACCCCTCTTTGGGCCTGAGAACTGTGAAAATGAACCACAGCTGCTGGTCAATTGTGTGGGTCACGCATGTAGATACCCTCAGTAAATGCCCTGTTCTGATGAGACTGGAATAAAGCTGCTGAGTAAGGTAGTACCACCTCGGTGGCTACAATTGTTACCTGACCGTCGTCATAACCGGACTTGGAAGTATATTTATCACCATTGACTAGCACAAAGTAAAGGACTTGATGTTGCTGATGCTGAGACTGTGACTGCATGTATGACTTGGGACTCCTTCCAGAACTGATCCATTTGCCTTGGGCTGAGGGAGGCCATATGGCATGAGATATTGTCCGTGCCCGCTCCTGGTAGACCAACTTCACGGGACGCTTGACCCTCTTTTGAGGCTATCGGTGTTGTCTCACCACTATTGACACTTCTTGTCAGTCTACAGATTGCCTGTCACACTCTTCACAGCATTTTTTGATGAGTAGAAGTATATAAATTTGATGAAGCATGATTTATTAATATTTCATAGTTGCCCTTTTTGCATATTGTTTATTCAACTGGGTTTTTTAAAGCACAAATTCAGCAATTTTGTATGGTTCAACTTAATGAACATATTAATTTATTTAATTTTTGTAATAAACTTAAAGAGTAGACATTCCCATTTTATGGATGATGAAATTGAGGAAAGAGAGACAAAGTAACTTCCCTAAGGTCACATAGTTAATAAATGACAGAGTGGGATTCAAACACAAGCAGCCTGGCTCTGAAGTCTGTGCCATATTGCATATCCCACCTGATACTGAAATCTTGATTTATATGTCTCCCCTATAGTCTATGTGCCCCCTTAAGGGCAAAACTGCTTTCCTGTCTCTGTAACCCTTGCGCCCAGCACAGTACCTTGCACATGATAAATGTCAATCAATACTTGACGAATGAATAGGTGAATGGATGTGGTGGTCTCCACCACTGCCACCACTGGGAAGGCTGGTTTGACACTTCAGGGGCAGTAGTCATGTTCTTTTAGCCTGGATACATTTGCCATAGTGCATCTGCTGACCTGTGAACACATACCAGGTTGTATGGAACTCTCTCCTTTCAGAGTCTCTCTCATTAATTGAAATATTGAATAACATAATATAGATATTCATGAGTAATATGGTCCCTCACTGGAATTAGGGGTCTGTGATCTATATGGCTGAAGAAAATGCTGTTGCAAAAATCCTATGAATTTAAAAAAAAAAAACATTGTCTCAAGGACAAAAAAAAAGGTGCATATAAAAGATCATAAAAATTAAATGTCATTCTCCCAATTCCACTGGAAAATCATTTTCACTCCCCCCAAAATTGGCATGTCCTGTCTGCTGTCATATCTATTATATAGAGAGAATACTCTTACATATATAAACAGACAGAATGCAATCCAGCCACAAAGAAATTAGTTTGTGACATATTTGAAATATTATTTATATCAAATCCACCAAATAAATTTAGAAGAATACCACCATCTTTCTTTGTATTTGAAAAAATTAGTTGTATTCATTCTTGGTATTTTTGCATGTTACACTAGCATACTTATTTAGGTGAGAAAATTTACGTAAGTTTTTCCAGGCAATTCAGTGACAATGCAGATGAGTTATGTTATAATTTTTGGTAATTAGCATTCATAAAAACAGGAACATCCTTTACATATAGTCAAGGTATAAAAATCCTTCCTAGATTTAAAACCCACTAAATAAATCGCTTCTAATTTGTGCCTTACAGTTGAATGCCTGTTGGTGATTTACCAACTCTAATTCATGTCAGTCTTGGTACAAAGAATATTTTGCAAAATTTCAACTTTGCTGTCTATCTTAAACAGCACTATAAATGGTGTTTACTGAAGTCAGATCTGATTGTTTTGCAATAACATAATTTCATTTGTTCTTAGTAGTGCTTGTCAAAGTATTTTATAACTTTTTGATCTCATATAAAATAAAGCTCTTACCCTAACTTTCTAATTTGTATTCAGCTTTGAGAGAACAATTTCTTCACCACACAGGTATCACATAGGTGAATATATTTCTTAGAAATAAATAAATCGTGATGGCTTACTAGAAAAACACCTAGAAAACATTTTTCAAAACATATCTCATTCTTTTCCATCATATTTGGGCCCTTTAAAAAAGCTGTCTTGAAAATTCCAGATGTTGCTATTAATATTATACTCATTTAAATTATTATTAGTAACATATCATATTAATTGCTTTTAAAGAAGATGATAAATAATTACAATAATGATGAAAAATTATTGTTCTTCAGGTAGTGAGTTGCATTTTGTAATGTTTATGGATGGGTATGGCTGGTAACATGATTAAATTTTCTCAGTATGCAATTCAAAACATATTTTTGATTAAAGTATTAGAATGTTCTGCAGCCAAAAATGCCATGTGCACAATGCACCCTCTCCAAATTCAGGGGTGATATCTTATGAATTTCTCTGCTAAAAGATAAATGTACAAATATTGTGCTATACTACACTTTCTCCCAAAAGTTAGAATGATAATGAGAATGAGAATAATCAAAAATATAAGCTACAGAGATATATAAAGGATTCCAGGATTTCTAGATTAGAGAATCTGGGGGACTCTCCAAAACAAAGACTTGACTGTCCATTTATTTTTAAATGCACTTCTAGGACTCCAGCCCTAGAAATTCTGATTCAATGGATCTGGATGCATGTTCACTATCTGCATTTTTGATAGGCACCTTTGAAAATGTTGGTGAAGGATGCCCTATACCACACTGAGAAAAATGATCCACAGAAACTCAAGTGTCAGACAGATTGCCAAAATAGAGACTCTGACGTGTAGAACAAGGCTGAAACCAAATTATCAGAGTCAGATCACAACATCGGGGCCGACTGGAGGTGATGCCCCAGAGGTTGGGTAAGTCTCCATCCTTACCCATGTTCAAGGTCAGATTGGTCTTAAGAAGTGGGGTAGGGCTGAAGCTATAGGCAGGAGTGCAGTGGTCCTGGCTGCTCAGTGCCTCTCCCACCTCTTGGATACTCTGCAGCCAAGTGGAGTGTGGCTCTCCCCTGTCGATCAATCCAGACTTCAGGTGTGGGAGCGAGCCATTCTTTCCCTTCTCATACTTGCTGGGGACAGCCCTGACTCCAGGAAGATTTTCTGAAAAGTTGTCAAGTGGAAACAAAGAAGAATGAGGAAGGCAGAACAACCTGGGGCCAGATTTATTGACGGGTTATTCTCTCTTGACATCGGTGAAATTGACTTCTGCTCCGCCAATGTCACATCTGTAAGTAAAATGACTTCCTGCAGTTGAATTAAAGGAACAAGTACAGCTATAATTGAAATCGGTGATTTCCAGTTTAGCTGACCGTAAAGATCACTGGGGGAGCATTAAAATCTCCCCCTCAAAGGTCCTCATTCAGTACGTATTGGGCAGAGTTTAAGAATCTGTGGTTTTATTTATTTATTTTTTACTAGTCATTAGCACTTTATTTTATTTATTTATTTTTTTATTTTTAACTTCTCAATATACATTGTAGTTGATTTTCGTGTCCCTTTACCCATTCCTCTTCCCACCTCCCTAACTCCCCTCCCCTCACATCTTATCTGTTCACTTGTCTTAAAAAGTTCAAGGAATTGTTGTGATTGTTGTGTCTTCTTCCCC
>NW_007728709.1:120209-122547 GCF_000696425.1 Galeopterus variegatus | reverse complement strand
ATAAGTGAGAACATGTGGTATTTCTCTTTCTGTACCTGACTTGTTTCACTTAATATAATTTCCCTGTCTATCCATGTCATTGTGAGAATCTGTGTTTTTTAATAGTAAATTCTTATATTCAACCAGAATTGGAAACCACTGTACTAAAACATATCAGAAAATTAACCTATTTCTGAATACTGTCATTGGTTTATCAACAGTTGATAGCTTGAATATTCTAATAATTAATTCTATGCTTATTAATTACTACAGCTAAGTGTACAATTTTCCATGATTGTTTGAAATGTCAGTTAGTGTTTTCATGCCTCCAATCATAATTCAAGTCAAGATGTTTTAACTAACTAGAGTCCATCAACAATTATTAAATTAGTGTTTTGTGGCTATGTGGCTACTTCTGTTTAACCTAATGATCTGTGGAAGACAAGTAGAGTGTGACTAAAATTTAGCATCAAACAATAGTTTTCAGAAAGGGAAAGGTCAAGGCCACTTAAGCATGTAAGATCAAAGGGAGGAAACCTTGGTATTCCCAAGCCCAGTTAAAGCATAATCTTTAGCAAAATACCAAATGGTAAAATGTAGATTTCTTATAATATATTCTCCTTGGGATAATGAAGCATTCATTAGGAAGGGGAAATGAGCATAGAGTGACATAGTATAATTACGATAGGCTGTGACCCTTGTACAAGCAAATAGTGACAAGGCTGACACCAACTAATGACCACCAGGTTTATTTAGAATTTCTCCTCAATTAAGGGGAGATGGGAAACCAGATGGAGAGAGAGACAGCCAGGAAACTGGGCGTTGTGTTTCTGTCTAAAAAGAAAACAAAAAAAATGCTAGCTGAGGAAGCTATGTTCTTGAGCAAACTATGAGAGTTGAAGACACAAAAAATAATGTTTCAGTTTCAAAAAGCAAGATAGACATTAAAAATTTCACCTAGCAGAGATTTAAGGCAAAATGCATCAAACCACTGGATTTTTGGCCACTTTTAGCACAGACTGAAATGACCTGTGACTCTTGAGAGGGTCAGTTGGGAGAAAAGTGTCATAGAGAGCTATTGTGCAGAGCACAGTATGTACCCTGGGAACCACCTCAACTTTTTCTGGAAACTGCTAGCTACTCTCCAAACTTGCAAATCCATAAATATCCACAGGGTTGGTATAGGGCTACCTTGACAGTGTAGCGTGACCCCATCCCCTCATTATAGTTGTTTGGCCCTGGGGTGGATGTCTGACCCAGGCTGAGCAAACCACTCTTCTCAGAGAATTTGGAATGGGTCTGAAAGATACCTGCTTCTTTTGACTGCTGTCTTGAATGGAAGTGATGAACTCTTGGGAAATGAATTCTCCAATCACTTCCTGTCACAACAACTACAAAATGAAGAAATCAAGTCCACAATATGAGAGAAGAAAGAAATGGTTATGAACAGAGAAGAAGAGATAAGAGAAAGAATGTCAGGGGCAATTCATGTCCCCACACCAATTATTCTTCAGACCATGTTGCAGTCTGTTCTACTCCACACTAGTCTAAATTGGGCATTCATTATTGCAAACAAGGGTTTCTAAAAACTGTAGAGGGAGAATGCCATAGGGCTGGCCAAAAAGGACCAAGACCAACTACCCAGAAAAGAAAGAGGAATCGGAAGAATTGCACTTCAAAATGAAGCATACTGGGCAGGGCTGGAATCAAACTGTGAGTAAAGATGTTACCAGGAAGCAAAATGGATTAATCAGGCTCAAGCCATGGTCCAAGAGGTAAGATCATGGACGATCAATACCTAAGAAGTATGGTTACTAGTGGATTGGCCATATCAGGAAGACTTGAAATAGCTATGGCTGATTAAGGTAGGCAAGGTTCAGCATCCACATCTGAAAAGCAACCTCCAACTTCCAATTGGAGCAGAGGAAGAAGTGCTATGTTCACTGTTTAGAAGATCTTGATTCTAGTAAAAGAGAGACTCCCATATTGAATGTAAGTACTATTTTTGCTGTGGCTGATGTCTTTTAGTTTATCTGTCTCTTTTAGATACTGTGAGAACTTTCCATACATAGATGAAGTACATTTAGTTGTACCCCTTGCATTAACCTCTTAATGATCTCTGTTTTCTAAGACTAAGTATAATCATTGAACATGGTGATACTTACCTAAGTAATAAAGGTAATGAAAGTATTGGAGTTATTTGCAGCCTCCTAAGGATGGGCCTTGAAAATTCAACCTTTTTATTGATGACATATGTCTTTGATGACATATGTCACAGATAGTCCAATTTAACTCTCATCATATAAATTTATCTAGTGTTAAGCATACCAAAATGGTTCTGTGGATTATGGAAAATTTA